>NC_088349.1:35820000-36102500 GCF_036884655.1 Musa acuminata AAA Group
GTACGAATATTCATTTGGTTATATTTGGCCTAGTATTTGAATGATGACATGCATAAGGTACTTTAACAACGAGTTACAAAAACTCTCTCTTGTTATGTATTAGAGTGTAGAGTGAGAGCCGATGACAAGAGCTTAAGGTGATCCCATGGGGAAGCCTGTACTCGACAATGTTCAAGGGAACAATCACCGTAAGAGTGATAGAAATAAAATTCAAAGGAGAAGAATGCATTGAGTTGAAACAATACAATACTCCCTATGTATACATGTTATCACGAGAGATCTTAACTGTTATCATGCTCCCGTATGATGGTGCTTTTGTCAAGAATGTCGATCTTGGACCGATGTGATGAAAGCGAGTTGCGGGTGAGAGGCTTTGTGAGAGAGTCCACTAGTTGATCAGTCGTATATACGTGGGAAACACGTAGTTGATGTCTGACAACTTGTTCTCGCACGAAGTGAAAGTCAATGGCTATGTGTTTCATCCGTGAGTGGAATATTGGATTAGCACATAGATAAGTGGCTCCGACATTGTCACAAATATATTGTAGGAGTAGAGGTGATGTTGATGCCAAGTTCCTTGAGGAGATTCATGACCCAATTGAGTTCCGTAACAGTGGTGGCTATGGCACGGTATTCAGCTTCAGTTGTAGAACATGCAATTGTCTTTTGCTTCTTAGAACTTCAATTGATTGGATTAGATCCAAGGAAGAGAATATACCCCGACGTGGATGTTCTGTCATCAAAATTCCCTACCCAATCAGCATCGACAAAGGCATGGAGATTAAGGGGGGAGTGTTTACGAAAAAAGAGGCCATGATCGATAGTCCCGTGAAGATACCGCAAGATTCGTTTGACTACAGACCAATGCATAGTAGATGGTCGATGCATGAACTGGGATAGTTTATTGATCGCAAATGAGATATCTGGACGGGTGAGAGATAAGTACTGTAAGGAGCCAAGGACTTGACGGTATTGAGTTGGGTCTGTAGTAGGGCTTTCATCACAAAGTTTGAGTGACTCCCAATAGACAGAGGTGTTGTAACTGCCTTTGCATCTTGTATATTCATTTTAGATAATAAATCTTGAATATATTTTTATTGTGATAGGAAGAGCCCGGAAGATGTGTATGTTGCTTCCACTCCCAAAAAATAGCTCAAGGGTCCTAGATCTTTAAGGGAGAATCGATCTGCTAAATGCTTGAAGAATGCCTTGATTTCCAAAAGATTATTGCCTGTGACAATAATATCATCTATATATACCAGAAGATATATTATATTACCACTTTGGTAACGGAGAAATAAGGATGTATCAGACTTGGAGTTGATGAAGCCAACTGATACCAAAAACGAGCTAAGTTCAGTGTACCAAGCTCTTGGAGCATGACGAAGTCCATAAATAGCTTTTTGTAGTTTACAAATATACTTTGGATATTGAGGGTGGATGAAGCCAGGAGGCTGCTGCATGAAGACATCGTCAGTTAGGGTTTCCTGTAGAAAGGCATTGTTAACGTCGAGTTGACGTAAATGCCAACCTTGTGAGATGGCCAAACTTAGAATAAGTCGGATTGTTGTGGGTTTAACAATAGGGCTGAATGTCTCTGTAAAATCAACACCAGGTCGTTGATAAAACCCTTTGGCCACTAGACGTGCTTTATATCTGGCTATGGATCCATCTGGGTTCTGCTTAATTCGAAAGACCCACTTACACCCGATGATGTTTTGTGTGAGATGAGAGGGTACAAGGATCCATGTAGAATTATGGAAGAGTGCATCATATTCTTCACACATGGCTTTACGCTAGTATAGAGATTTTTGGGCTTGAGTAATTGTTGTAGGTTCAGTGGTCTCTGATGAGGATGTTGTGATGGTATGTAGGTCAAGGATTTGTCGTGGTTTAAAGACACCACTTTTGGATCGTGTTGTCATTGGATGTCCAGGGACTATAGGGTGTGTTGTAGGTATGGGCGGTGGAGGCTGAGGGACTTCAATGTCATTGGTCCCAGGAGAGGATAAAGGTAGTGACTATGATTCCGAGGGAATGCCTTCAGGCGTAGGGGAACCTAGTGAAGAAGGGAGAGGCACAATAGAGGGGGTGAGGAGTTGTTGCACCGGGAGAATGAGAGAGTGTGAATCCTGACGAGAATGACTGGATGATATTATGGGAGACTCGGTTGACAGGATTGATGGTGTACTCCAGTGATATATATGTGATGGAGTAGGTGGCACAGTAGAAGACTCAGGGTTGTGAAATGAAAATGTAGTCTATATAAAAATAACATGATGGGACGTAAAGACTTTTCGAGATTGGGGTTCATAGCATCGAAAGGCATTATGGTCAAGGGAGTATCCAATGAAAACGTAAGGTTTAGATTTTGATGTTATCTTATGTGAGGCATATGGACGCAATCATGGATAACATAGACAACCAAATACTTTAAATTTTTGAAGGTTCGGGGATTTATGAAATAATTTTTCAAATGACGACTCATACTCGAGGATTGGAGTGAGCATACGATTAATAAGGTAGACGATAACTTGAAATGCTACAGTCCAAAAAGTTGGTGGCATAGAGGCTTGGTATAGGAGTGTGAGACAAGTTTCAACTATATGTCGATGTTTGCGTTCAGCAGAGCCGACGAGTTGAGGAGTGTGTGGAGGTGACTTGAGGTGTTGTATACCACAAGCAGATAGACAGGATATGAGGGCTTGATATTCGCCGCCACCATCAGAATAAACAGTCTTAATTTTAGACTGAAAGAAGTTCTTGACCAATCTTCAAAAGTTAGCAAAGATTGTTGAAACTTTAGATTTATGGTGAAGAGGGTATAACCATGTGTATTTGGTGAAATAGTCTATGAAAATAACATAAAATCTGAATTTGTCAAAAGAAGTGATTGGAGCGGGGCCCCAAACATCAGTGTAAATAACTTCAAGGGGTTTAAAGCAGGATAAGGAGGATTTTCCAAAGGGAAGTCTATGACTTTTATTACTTAAACAAGCATCACAATGAGTTATGATGTTATTGGATTTAAGCGTAGGAAGAGAATAACGGGAAAGCAGTTTTTGCTGAATAAGAGTTGAGAGATTACCAAGAAGACGATGCCACATGTCAGTTGGAGTTGCGACCGAAGAGTAGGCAATGGGTTGGGTGATTTATGGAACCGACGGCCACTTGTAAATGTTGTATTTACTCTGGCCTCGGACCAAGGATGCCCCCGTGTTTAAATCCTTGTCAAGAAAGGAATTAGGAAAGAATTCAATTGATGTATGATTCTATTTGCAGAATTGAGAAACAGAAATGAGGTTTCGTTTGATTTGGGGTGCACACAAAACATCATTTAACGTAAATGAAGTACTATGTGAATTAAGCATTGTGGAACCAGTATAAGTAATGGGGAGTCCGTTACCATCACCGATGATGATGTCTTCAGTTCCGCCATAGTTGTTGTGGATGGACAAGTTTTATAAATCAGAGGTGATGTGATGAGATGCGCTAGAGTCCACAATCCAATTTTGATCACCAGTAGTCGAAGTAGCTGTAAGATTTGCATGAGGCCAATGCGATGGAGGAGGAAGTCTGGATCGAGTTCTATAGACTTTTGTAGCGTGGCCAACTTTGTCACATAGCTGGCAGACAACTCTTTGTTGATTTGTGTGATCAGGACGCCAAGGATGAGGATAATTGAAATAGTCGCCTTGATGGTTGCAATTGAAATGTTGAGAGGGTTGAAGAGGGGAGGTTTGTTTGGAGCTCTTGTTGTACTGGTTGCTCTTCTTCTTAGGTTTTTGACTGACTTAAGCTGTAATGGATGGTCTTGACAATCTGTCCTCACGCTTGAGATATATCTCATAGTTAGTCAACTTGTCACAGAGTTCTTCAAATGACACTGGTGAATCACGTGTCCGTATTGCTGTTGTCAATTCCTTGTACTCGTCTCCTAGGTCGTTTAGGATATGGACAGTAACTTCTTCATCACTGAGGGAATGACCTATCAAGGCCAAGTTATCGATGATAATCTTTATGTTATGTAGATAATCAACAACAGTACTTCCCTCTTGTTTTATCTTCATGAGACTGGATAGAAGACTAAGCATGCGAGTGCGGGAATAATTGGCCAGGGTGGTTTGCAACCTGCACCAAGCTTCGACAGCAGTGTCACATGAAGAAATGAGTGGGGCGAGGGAACCAGCGACCGAGGCTTGAATTGCTTGAAGGATGAGACGATCCTAGCGTAACCATAGTTTGTGGTCCGGATTTGGTACTGGGCTGGATGTGCCTGAGATGTTGAGCATCGCCGGTGGACAACGAAGAGAGCCATCGACAAATCCTAGAAGATCATAGCTAAATAGTAGATTAGAGAATTGAGCACGCCATGATGCGTAGTTGCTACTATTGGATAATTTAAAGGAAATGAGAGTGACAGCATTAATAGAAATAAGGCCTGTAGAGGAAAAGGTACTATGGTTTCCTACGGGAATAGTAATTAGAACGTTAGATGAGGACATGGACATATATAGGAGCAAAGTGGAAAAAGTGGAAGTATGCAACAATTAGATGGGTAAAAAAAATAGATGGGTAAAAAAAAACTACTGAGGCCACCTGTACCGATCACTTGCCAACTTTCCAAGCAAAAGGTTTGCTGCACCTTGCACCGAGGCATTAATGGCAAGCAAGCAATGAGATCCATGCTGCCACTGTTCACGATGCAGTTGTAGTTGTTGATGCTGCTGCAAGCAACAATGACTGCAACAGCAGCGGTACCACCGTCGCGTGTTGCAGCTTGCAGGTCAGTGAGATGCTGCAACTTCAGTTTTGGAAGAAGCCGACGAGGCTGCAGGCGCAGAGCGACCGATCGGCAATGGTTTTCTGCTGACGGATTTCTACGCGACCGCGAGTGAGATCGAGAGAGAAGGTTCTTTGAGAACTTCTCTGCCTCTGTAAGAAAAAGGTGGGGGTGCTGATGTGCTCTTGTGGTGGTGAAGGATGTGATCTGAAATAGCGAGAGTGGTAGTGGAAGAAAATGATGGTAGCAGGATCAATATCGCTACAGTCGTAGGTGTTTGACGATAAGATGCAGCGGTAGAAAGATACGGCAACTGGGTTCATGGTGATGGGAATCGTCGGAGGTCAGGTGCAGAAGACATGCCTAACAGGCTACAGAAGGGAGAGTAGAGCCTTCCTAAGGCGAAAATGGCTCTGATACAAAGGAGAAGAATGCATTGAGTTAAAACAATACAATACTCCCTATTTATACCTCGTTCATTCAACATTGATTCATCGTGGTTCACAATTCATCCCCCATATTCAAATTCTCAAATATCCGGGCATTTTTACTTCACACATTCACAGAAGATGTGAACTATTTTGAGGAAGTTTACAGAAATCCACTGAAGAAGAAAAACAAAAGTTAAAAAGGGGGAAACACCTTTGTTAATTGCATCCATTCCCAAAATAAATTTTCTTTGTTGTCTACATACAACGAGATTGATACTACAACCATAACGAACTACATATAATTTTAGACAAATAAGAGGTTGCGAGTGTATATAAAACTCAATCTGCATACCAAAACTTCCAGTAAATGAGGTTCATACAAACTGAAATCGCATTAGCAGCCTCACAGAGTTGTACTTGTTCCCCTTGCGATCATGAAGTGGCACAGCTCGGATTCCTGGTTTTAACTCCCAGACCGGAAGGCATGTTTGTCCACCAAAGTCATCCATATCAGACATGTTGTACTCGCAGGCTTCAATCCTGAGCAAAGCCAACTCTGGAACGGTTAGGGGGAAGCTGAATTCCTCTCCCCAAACTGGCATCCAGTCATCTTGTCTTGTCCTTGTTCTCTTCGTTTTGATATCTGCAGGAACTCCAGCAATCTCTACCTGGAAATCAGCAAAGAAGTTGTTGGATAAGCATCTGCTTTTATGATATGGTGATGGAATTCAAAATTTGCTCACTGATCGATTATGCAACCGTCATTTGGCAGGCAGCACAACTCCACATGGGCTCAATATTTCGATAAGTATTTTGATGCAAATGGAGTATCAGATATGTCTTACCTTTGCATAGAAATCTGGAGGAGAATAGACATCAAAATGTGTTCGACTAAAATCCTTGTGCCAGCCATCTCCCATGTATATCTTAACCTGTCATAACTTCATTAATGCTGGGAAAATGAGCATAGCGATTAAGAGAATTCTGCATCACTTACCTTCAAGGTTATCTTCACAGGTAAGCTTGCTTCAGGATTGGAAACTGCAGCTTGTGGACCAATGTTCATCAAGAAATCAGGTTTTCTTACATAACCACAACCTCCATTGGCCCTAAATAATCCTTGCATTAACCAAAGTGACCTTCCATACCCCTGCCAGAGGGACTGGTAAGGAGGATAGGAAAACCAAATATAAGTTTCAAATTTACATGTGGTTATTTCTTTTATCATGTGCATGGAACCACAATATATTTATGTCTACATACTCAAACTTATGCATCAATTAGTCTTTACTCAAACTTATTGCTGTGTGCCTTGAAATTGTCTGATTGAACATGGGACAGAAATCACAAAGGATTCACTAAAATTTACCCTAAAAATGGAGAGGCAGATGATCCTTGGAAAAAAATGCCTGCTATATGGGAAAATTTTCAATACATGTTTCATGAGAGCTCGATGTAAATTTTCTAGGTGAACTACTTGTGCCTAACCTTCTGTGATCCTCATAAACTCTAATCACAAGCCACATTGCTTATCTCCTACAGTCTCTTAGATATAAACCATAAACATGGAACCTAGGATCCAAAACCTGTTGATACTGAAATTTGTTATCTGGATTCTAATCTTGAAAATGCATCCAGTGTAGAGCAACTGAAGAAAATATGGCTGTGGAGAAAGTGATCATTGCAGAGACTTAATGCTGTTCCATTAATCTACTCATGTAGTACATAATTTGTGTCAAGATGGATACAATAACATAAAAAGTGGAAAATTATGTGAAGATTCAGACAATAAAGCTAGCACCACATATCATATGATATTATATGACAAGTCTTCAAAGGTAGTATTGATGAGTGATGACATTGACCCGAAGACAAATAATGTCAGCTAGCACCATATATCTTTGGAAGTAAATGTTCAGCTTGCACATTAAGCATAGAAACGAACCTGCATATTGAGTGCAACCATCTGTGCACCGTGCAGCCATCCAGGCAAGGGGCAATAGTTAGAAGAGTTAAAGCGTGTACCCTTGGGGTATACTCTTACAATATTCTTCTGAGTGAATCTAGTATAGATCCAAGCAGAACAATGTGAACACAATTGATATGAGATGCACAAACAAAAAAAACACAAGCTACGTAACAGTTGATTCTGTATCTCCAGTATAAGATGGTCTTGCATGAAACAAGTCACCTAATTTTTCGAAAAACAGAAGATGATATAAGGTAGAAAAGATCAAAAGATCACTTTTAGTTGTCTTATGAAGCAGCTTTCTTTGTTTTTCTTTATGTCCAGAAGAGAATATTACTTCACCAGTTTTGAATTACTAAAATGAAATCCACAAATGTAGATGTTTCTCAGAAAGAAATATGGACTTACCTTACAAGATCAAGTGCATACAATTCTGCTGCCCTTTCAATCTGTTGCTCGCTCAAACTGAGTCGCCTTACTTTGTCAGTATCAGCCTTCAGTGCATCTCTTGTTCGACCTTTAGGTTTTCCAGCATGAACAGTAATTATGCGCCGATACTCAGGACCTGAATTCTGCTAAAATACATGCTTATCATCATCATCATCATTAGATTTTGCTTCATTCTGATCATGATCATTCTGGTGATGTTCTTTTGATACATGTTAATCATGTTTTAGAGGCAGAGGCAAATACATGCTGATGGATAAAAACCTCCAAGGCACAAGAAAAGTTTAATCAAAGTAATGTTGCACCTTGTCATGAGAGACATGTAGAGCTTGTAGATCTGCAGTGTTGGTTTCCCATGCTTCGTCATTTGAACCCTGTTGAAGATCATCCTGCTTGTCCTCAACCGTCTTTGATTCAAAATATTTTTTTGGTGGTTTTGTGGAAATAATGATCCTGTTCTTTAGAGATTCTGGAGAGGGGAATTCCTCGAGAGAATCTGACTTGGGGTAATATAACATGTCTCCAAATGTTTGAGTAACCATCTAGAGATGAATTAAATTGACAGTTAAAACATGAAGATCTGAACAACCTTATCTAAGCATCGAGCATTGCTCACCTCAGCAACTTTTGCTTGGAGATCTGGAGTAAGGTGGTCCTCTAGAGTGATGACAACAGGATATGAAGATGCACAGAAGGCGAACTCCTTAATGGACCTCAAACATTTGATCATCTCCACCGGAGAAGTTAATGTCCTGTGCACAGAAAAGCAACCCGAGTACAATTAACACACTCTTTAAGCATGACAGATTTGTAAAGTTTATAAAAAAAAATTCATAGTGTTTCTCTAAAAATTTCAAAAAGAAAGGTTTTTCAGTGTTCCATTCATGTCGCTTTTTCTTCCATGTTGCATTTACATCAGCACAATATTCTTAACACTGCAGACATAGGATAGAACAAACACATGCTGTTGTTAGTGCTATTCAAGCAGTAGTTGCAGGCATCAAGTCTTACCTTCCATGATAGATTAGAACATCATCTTTGGTAGAGTTTGGCCACATGTCTAATTCAATAACTCTTACACCTCTCTGCAATGCCTTTATAATGGGAATATCGCTGCTATCACTGCTGAGTTGGTTTCCAGTCAAGTATGAGTTATGGCCTGTGTATATGTAGTAATGGGAGAGTGGAAGACTCATGTCTTGATGAACCTGGAAGAAAGATGCGGTGTCAAGCACTGTATGCAAGCAAAATAACTCTGGATATCCTAATCGTACTGCAAGATATAAACTATAGCAGACCAATAGAGGAGGAGACAACAAAGTGTTATATGTCCCATAATCCATGTCAAAAAACATCTACATGAGAAGCAATATGTTCATCAATTTCCATAGTGACAATCAAACACAAGTTATTTATGACTTGCCATACAGAAAATAAAATAAAATAAAATAAATTGGAACAACAGAATTTAATGGAAAGCTTATAAATAATAAAGAGAGAAGCAGCCCTAAAAAAAATTGGGTTTTTGATGATTATTTTGAGATTTCGGCAAGCATAATAGCTGACAGAGGGTGAAATTTAGAGCCACTAGAGAGAAGTTGTTCCTTGGCAAACATGGGGGGTATCAAGGGCTCGATCCACAATAAAATTCCCTCTTCTAGTGTGAATAAAGTTGTCTGTTTTGGCCCTCCACAGATGCGATCTTTGCAAGAGCCGAAGAAACATAATGGTCATGGAGACAAACTCGTAAGAAAAATCTTGCACAGGACACAGCATTTAATTAGAAGAGAATCTTTAAGCACTCGGTCTCGAGTGACTCTTTCACCACCGAGTGCCGTTCCTAATCGGCGAAGATTGAAACGATTTTGCATGATCCAAGGTTTCATCTTCAACCAAACAGAGAGAAAGCCAAATCACTAACGAGTACGAATTAACAGAGACCACAATGTCCTCTTGGGGTGTTGGGGGAGAGCGGCACCGACCTGGGATCCGATTGGCGGGTTGAGGTCGTCGGAGAAGAGGAAGTGGAAGAAGTCGTCGAGGGATATTCCGGGGCGGGAGAGGATGGCGGGGAAGTGGTGGCAGCGGCGGCGGCGGTGGAGGAGCACCTCGATGATCCGCTCGGCATCAGCGAGTGTGGCGTCCGCTTGGCCCTGCGCCTCGGCGAGGAACCGCCGTAGCTGGTCGGGGCCCATCTGGGCGGCCCCCTCGGAGTATTCTACGAACGTTTGCCTCACGTCGGGCGGTGGCGCCGCCGCTCTCCACACGAACTTGCGCGTGAAGCAAATGCAGTACTTGTAGCTTCCCATCGCTCCGCGCCGTCCGCCGGCGTCCCCCTTCCTCCCTCCCTCTCTCTCTCTCTCTCTTTGCGTGGGTAAGTTTAAACGGTTGTCCGCCCCTCCGTTTTCACCACCGCCTTCTCTTTATAGCTGCGGAGGACGGGCGGTACTGTTGGAATTTAGTTTTACGTCCCATTTTTGTTTCTGCTATCAGTATCAGTGTTTTGATAGGATATTTCAAAAGCAGATTCTCATCGACTCATAATATATCTATCCGATCGATGTGTCAAAAACATTATATCCCTTTTTAGAAATACTATTTAACTTAGAAGAAGTCAAGTAAGTTTCTTCTCAATAAATTAGTTTGTATTAAATATTTCTTATCATATTATGTTTTGTATAGGTTTATAATATTTTTTGAATAGATGATACAAAAAAAAAGGCTTTTTATTTATTATATGTTTGTTTGGGCACAGTTTCTATTTCCATTTTTCATCGTTTAAGCTTTTTGCTACAATTCATTATTATTTTATTATTGTGTTGTTTTCTGTGAGCAGTCAGTGAGTCCACTTTTTGACCGACACACACACACACACCTGAGAAGTTTCTGATGGTGTGGTTGGGAATACGATTCGCCGCTGCTCCCACGAGACGAAGAATTCCAATCGACACCGCAAATCATAACAATCACATACTGATCTCTTCGCTTGGACGGCCGTGGATGCGACTGGAGTTAGGCGTGCCCTTCCTCACTTTGCGATGCCCCGTCATTCTTATTGGCTCCACCTTTAGAACTCGATTCCCCCACTCTTTATCTCATTGAATTCATGATGCAAATTATATTATTATTATGTCATGACAATGCTTTTTAAACAGATGATTTATTTTGTCAATAATTAAAGATCATAAATTGAGAAAGAAAAAAAAATATTATATTTAGAAAAGATGAAATCGATAAGTAATTTTATGTTTCTTGTTGATGATGATGATGATAAAAATTAAGAATTTATGATATCATCGTCGTCATCATTATTATTATTATTATTATTAAAGTTGATCGCATGAGATAGACAAATAGGTAAGTAAAGATCCAACTTGTATTTCTTTATATGAGGCTTTGGGAAGAAGAAGCATATAAATGGGGGACAAGAGAAGTTGATGCCGAGAATTAATAAAGCATAAGTGTGTGTCTCGTGGAGAAAAAGCATGGAAGAGTATATATATATCATCTTTGATGTCATCAAACAAGCGTCATGCGATTCTCACTTGAGACTAACTTATTCTTCCTCGAGACTCCTCAATAAGATAAAATTGAGTTATGAAATATTATATCTTCCCTTCTGTTTCAGTTCGTCGAATTGTCTCAAGATGCTATTAATTCTTTCTATTTTGTTCATTGGTTTTTATTTCATTTATATTTTGAATTAAGTCTAGTTTGAGTCAAATGGATAAGAACTAATATACATAGAGTTTTTTGAGTTCCGATATAACTCAAAAAATTTAAGATGCTAAATTTAAATATTATCAAGTCTTTCGATCTTCATATCTTATCGTGCATCATCATATATTTTTAGCATTTTTCTTTCTTTTACTGCATGTCATGATTTTAATTTATTAAAGCAGATCTTGAATTAGTGTTGAATTCTTTTGCAAGAACGATAATAGATTTGAATCTGAATATAAGGAGAAGCCGAGGTTGCAAATAAAAAAAATACTATTTACTGAGAGTTAGTTAATAATTAAACAATAATATGGAGCTCTTAAATCATTAAGGTAATCAATGGTTAGGTTTAACATTTAGGGGGGCTAATTACATATTATCCTCTATAATTAGTTATGTTTAATATTTTAATTTTTATATTTTTAAAAATTATATTAAAATTTTTATACTTATAAAAGTGAAATATTTAATTTTATTTTTTTCTCATGTTGTCGATTTTGTTGACAAAAATATCATAAGATTTATCTCTATCTCACTTTGATTTACCACTAAGCACGTGTGATATTTCTATCAATAAAATTGACACGTGAGGAAAAACGAGATTAAATATTTTAATTTTGTAAGTATAGGTATTCCAATATAACTATTGAGAGTTTAAGGACTGAAATATTAAAGATAATTAATTATAAGGATATCTATAATTAGGATCCATTTATAGATTGATTGTCCTATGGATATCTTTTGAATTTTTCAAAAGACAAATTTAAAAGATAAATTTAAAAGTATAAGGATTTCAATATAATTATCGAGAGTTTAAGGATTAAAATACTAAAGATAATTAATTATAAGGATATTTATAATTAGTTTCGTTGTACATTTCGATCGATTTATAGATAGATTATCCTACCGATTGCACTGAATCAATAACCAAACGTCAACCCGCAAGCATCCGACTGAATTTTTCTATAATTCACCCTAGTAAGATTTATTTAAAGAAAAATATTATAATATATAAAGATATTAGATAATATAAAATATTTTTTAAATCATATAGCTTGATGCCCCTAAAAATATTATTCATTGTTAAATTCTTAATAATCTTATATAATGATATTAGATAATACAAAATGATACATTAATTCTCTTGTATGCATGCTTCTAAGGAAAAAAAAAAAAGCAAATATATAATTTAAATTAAGTGTGGAAGGTGAAATTTAATATTAAAATCTTATTAATATAGGTTAAAAATATTATTTATCAATTAAGCTAGTCAACATATTTATAGTAAGATTTTGAGACTAAGATAATTAAAATTGGATATAGTAACTTCGATGAACCTTCCAATCAGGGATGTTTATATATTAAATGAGTTGATTTGACCAAATCAAATGGATGATCGAGAATTAAGAAAAAGGCCAATATATGCGGTTTTGGAGGAATCCATTTAGCTCTCTTTATGAATGGAGTCGGTGGAATTCGTTTCAGACGCAATGATGAGAAGGAGGATAACAGAGTTGGATATTTTTATTTGATCCGCTTAAACAAATCAAGTACATTATGGGACTCAAAGACATGTAGCAATATCTTCTCAAAAGGAATTGATTCTCTTGCACTATGGAGAAGGAACAAGAATTTTGGAGATTCCCATGATATTTGACTTTTTTGTTGTTCTTGCTTCCCCCACTCCAAATGTGCTCGAAATCAAGCTTTAGCTGCTAGTATATGTATGAGACAATCGTTTTCGTCAAGAACAATATATCGTATAATTAAATTTTAATACGATGATGCATAGGAGGCATTGTCCATTTGCTTATGATCAGGGTTTAAATAGTTCAATCTTTTTATGAACCCGTGAATTTTGGGGGTTATGGCAATAAATTTAATTCAGATTCGAATGTATCAACAAAATTATTTGATTTATTAATTCTTACCAAAGTCATATGACTCTATATCGTGACATATTCTTTAGTCTTATTCATGAGTATTTTTTTTTTATTCGAGCCTTTTATCATGCCTAATAATGCTATATAGGTAGGTTCTGATGTTATTAGTTTATTGAGTCTGAAACTCAAAATATTTAAATTAAAATTGATAATAATTTACCAACCTATACCTGCTTTCAATATTCTATATATTTGCTCATGTTTAATTCACCTTTCATCTGACTTGCATCGTCTTATCTTATCTTACAATGTGTTCATCATAGCGGAATAGAAAATTCCATACCTATAGTGTTATCACTAAACTCAAAAAAATTATTAGATACATATGGAGTTCTAATGATCCTCTTGGATTTCTTTGTCGTTGTAATAATCTCCCCAGACTAACTTGATCCGTAGATGGAGAAGGACCGAATGTGTCATATCGTCTACTATAATTATTAGCACAATAATGGTTATATAAGTTAGTTAATGATTATTTTTTTAATATATCTAATTTTATCATCAATATCAATATTTACTCTTAATACATTAATAATCACATAATCCATTTAGATTAGTATGAGTATAAAAAAATACATGCAACTAAATAAAATTTCATAAAAATAATTTAAATATCCATTTTGATTTCCTAGCCATTATTATCATATTGATATTCTTCTAATTCACTAACAATATTAATAGAGACAACTAAAAAAATGAATGTGCAGTCCAATAATAAACACCATACAAATTGTATGTTACATTATTAAAACTTTTAAAATTTCTAAGATTCTTTACACAAATTCCAATGTTGTGGATATAATTTTTTTAATATTCAAAATATTTTTAAGCAATTAATGTATAGAATTTCATCCGGTAAAGATATCCCCAAAAAATGTTTAGGGTCTTTTGTCATTTAATATGTAAAATCTGGCCTATTCTTTCATTACTTGCGGATGATAACGTAAGAATGAAATAGCTTATTTAATAAGAGAAAGAAAGAAAAATTTCATAAGATCTAAAGAAGTCCCTTTTTTTTATATAAATAATTCAAAACGTGACAAGTACATATAAGATGAAAAAAAAGATACCAAGGTTGACAAATTTCTTATAATTTTACGATAGAAGGGTATATTGTTAAGAATCCTTATATATTCTAAGCTTGAGGTTGATTTTTTTAGGGGATCAACCTCCTATAGGGGTTGCTTCTTCCAAATTACTACTCAAAGACTGCAGAAAAGATTCATCTATTACTTATTAAAAGATGATGAATACATAGTTATTTATAGGGTTTCTAAACCATAACTCCTAATAAGACTCATACTCAATTAAAACTCCTACTCAAAACTCATATTCCTTTACAACTCATAATTCTTCTCTAAGAAATAACCTCCAAACCCTAGTCGGCCTCTTCATCTCTTTAATAGGGATCGACTTAGGTAGATTTTACATGAATACCCCTCTCAATTAGGTATCTTCTAGCTAGAGTCCTAACATATATGACACTACATTATCAAAACCAACAGAAAATTTTAAAAAATAATATTATTCTAAAATTATTTTCATCATTCTATAAATATTATCAACTATATGTCATTCATCGAAAACTCTAAAAATAATAATTTATTTTTATATCGTCCAATTATTGTCTATCTAATGATAAGTGATTCTCAATAAGAGTGCATTTGCTAGCGATGATGACTCTAAATATCAACACAATTAGAAACACTATCATTCAAAGTTCAAAACTTTTCTTGTAAATATCTTTTCTTTTTTTAGATTATGTAGAGTACAAGTAAAAGTGGTATAAGAAAGAGATGAGATTTAAAGCCTCTTAATAATATTCAACAAATTCAACTTTTCAATGAAAATAAAAGATAATTGCTACTCAATGAAAATTAATCTAGCTAATGCGTCATGATTTTTTTAATAAAAAAATAAAAAGTGGGAGAAGTAGGTGACCTCAAAAATTGCATTTGACATCGCTCTGATTTGTGTTTGATATTTTTTCTTAATATATTTTTAGAATGTTTCGTATCCTCCTCCTTTGAATTTAAAATTTCGATCGTAGCAAGCAATTGCATGGAACAAGTCATCAGTGTTTCAAACCTTGTTGAAGTGTAGCTTCAAGATGTCCGACTTAAGTTTCATTGGCATATCGATTTCCTTGGACTTTCTTGAGTTTTCATGATTAAATTTTCAAAAGCCTCCTCAACTAGTGGCTCCCAGTTGCTATCAGATCAAGAAGAGAGCTTAAGAGAGTTTAAGAGTATTTAAACTTTAACAAGTGCTTAATCAAGGATACGACGATGAAGAATGAGAGATTTGAGGGGTATTTATAGGATTTTTGAATTTTTTTTCCTTCAAAACTAGTTATTATTATTTATTGAAAGGGATAAATCTATTTTTTTTTAGATTTTTAATTATAAAATAATTAAAATATCCGTGAATATAGTCATTTATTTATATGATTATTGAGAGAGACAAACTGATCGATTAATAACCTATTTGATCGAATTTTTTTTCAAAAAAAAAGTTTAAACCAAAATCGGAGCCATCAATTTTAAATTAAATCGTCAGACGTCTTTGGGTTCGTTTTGAAACCAATAAATCATCATTATTCTGGTTTTTATCCTATCCTAATTTTAATTCGAATTCAGGATTAAATGCGTTGCTCTTTCGTCTCTCCACCAACCGAGCCTAACACTTTTACACACGCACACACACTCTCTCTCTCTCTCGATCTCGATGTGAGTGCATAAAATTTCGATTCGCATGCAACAAAGCGAAGCTTATAAGTTGAGGAGCCCGTGTTTGTTCGTTTTAGGGATGAGTACGTGTCAGTCGGATATCATCAAATTAAAGTACTAATGAATACGGCTCTCGTAAAGAATCTCGTAATGGGTGTTGGGCCGATAGCCCACAAATTCAGCCCATAGTAGATTTGGATAGTCCACAACTCATTCCTTCTTAACCTAATCCTAATTAACATTAGGAGGGTATGGTGACCGTGTTTTGGAGGTAAAAAAAAACATAAATAGGGTAACAACGTGGGAGAAGAGGAAAACAAGACAGAAAAGAAAGAGAAAGAAAGGGAAGAAGATAAGGACAACGCAGAGAGGCTGTTCTCAATCATCTAACAGTGTTCTCATCTCAGGTTAAATCAAATCTACAATAGACTCTTACTGTGATTACTTGAGGAGGTTTGAGATATCGTAGATAGTGACGTGATCCTTGTATATCAGTTATTCTCTTGTGATTGTTGCTAGGGTTTAGGGCAAGAGATTTAGATTTGTATATTCATTAT
Organism: Musa acuminata AAA Group; assembly: GCF_036884655.1. Taxonomy (NCBI): domain Eukaryota; kingdom Viridiplantae; phylum Streptophyta; class Magnoliopsida; order Zingiberales; family Musaceae; genus Musa; species Musa acuminata. The sequence continues at coordinate 35,836,580 of NC_088349.1, forward strand.
TCTCATAGTGTATTATCTCTAGTTTTCCCTGTGATTTTTACCCTTCACATTAGAGGGGTTTTCCACGTATATCTTGGTATTCTATTTGATTGTGATTTTATTTAATTCTGCTACATATCATGGCCTACTAGTATTTGTTCATATACAAAGGTTATTCTGTTTTATATCCCCATCAACTAGTATCAAAGCAAGGGTTTTGGTGATTTAATTTTATATTTGAACATCGAGGCTAGTAATGTTTCTCGCATGATTAGTTTAAATGGAAACAATTGGTTGATATGAAAACCAAGAATGAAAAATCTCTTGTATTGCAAAGATTTGTATGAACCTTTGTAGGGAGATAGTGCAAAACCCATAACTATGACAGATGATGAGTGGAAGAGGTTAGATTGAAAAATAATTAGATTTATTCGACAATGGCTTGATGATAGTGTCTTTCACCATGTTTCTACTGAAATTTCTGCATATTCTCTTTGGAAAAAGTTGGAAAGTCTCTATGAAAGAAAAACAACTAGCAATAAAGCTTTTTTGATCAGAAAACTTGTGAACCTAAAATATAAAGAGGGTGCCTCTATTGCTGAACATTTGAATGAAATGCAAAGTATTACTAACCAGTAATCCTCTATGAAAATGTCTCTTGATGATGAGTTGCAGGCATTGTTACTTCTCAATTCATTACCAGAAAGTTGGGAGACACTGGTGATTTCCCTCAGTAATTCTGTGCCAGATGGTGTTGTCACTATGAGTCAAGTAACAAGCAGTTTGTTGAATGAGGAGTTGAGAAGAAAGAGTTCGACAACATCTCAGAATGATTCACAGGCACTTGTCTCAGAGAATAGAGGAAGGTCAAAGTCTAGAAGCAATTCACGCATGGGTAGAAGCAAGTCAAGATTAAGAAAAGATATTGTTTGCTATAATTATGGTGAGAAAGGACATTATAGGAACCAATGTAAGCAACCTAAGAAGAGCAAGAAAAAGGGAAAAGAAGTGGAGTCTATAAAGTCAAAAGATAATATCACAACTACAATGCAGGACGGTGATTATTTGATTTTATCTCCTTTTAATGATATTTTTTCTTGTGTGTATCAGGATCTTAAGTAGGTGGTTGACATATGTGCTTCTTATTATGCTACACCATAGAGGGAGTTTTTTGCTACATACAGGTCTGGAAATTTTGGTGTTATCAAGATAGGCAACTATGGCACAGCAAACATCATAGGCATGAGTGATATCCATTTAAAGACCAACCTTGGCTGCAAGTTAGTGCTTAAGGATGTGAGGCATGTGGTTGACTTGAGGCTGAATCTAATTTCAGTTGGAAGGCTAGATGATGGAGACTATGATAGCAGATTTCACAAAGGGTAATGGAAGCTCAGTAAGGGTTCTCTTGTTATAGCTAATGGAAAGAAATGTCATACTTTGTACAGGTTGCAGACTAAAGCTTATGGTGAGCAGTTAAATGCTACAAAAAAAGACTTCAGCATGGAGTTGTGGCATAGGCGACTGGGACACTTGAGCGAGAAGGGGCTGCAAGCTCTTTCCAAGAGAGAAGTATTACTAGACCTCAGAGATATACATCTGAACCCTTGTATTGATTGTTTGACAGGTAAACAACATAGAGTTTCATTTGCTAGTCCTGCTTTGTCTAGAAAAATGCATGCCTTAGACCGTGTTTATACAGATGTATGTGGTCCTTTGAGGACAAAAACTCCTGGTGGATATGTTGATGTTCTTGGTATAAGTGGTGCACTTTATTTTGTCACTTTTATAGATGATTTTTTCAGGAAAGTTTGGGCCTATGCTTTGAAGACTAAAGATCAGGTGATTAATGTCTTCAAAGAGTTTCATGCCAGGGTTGAAAGGGAGACAGAAAGGAAATTGAAATGTATAAGATCATATAATGGTGGTGAGTATACAAGATTGTTTAATGACTATTGCAAGTCACATGAGATCCAACATGAGATGACAGTTCCTGGTACACCTTAGCATAATGCAATTGCAGAGAGGATGAACCGCACCATCATGGAAAACATCAGATGTATCCTTTCACAGGCCAAGCTACCCAAAAGGTTTTGGGATGAAGCTTTGAGGACTGCAGTTGATGTGATCAACTTATCACCATGTACAACCCTAGATAGTGATGTTGCAGAGCATGTATGGTTAGGAAAATATGTTTCCTATAAGCATTTAAGAGTGTTTGGATGTCGTGCATTTGCACATGTTCTAGATAATGAGAGGTCCAAGCTGGATGGTAAGTCTAAACAATGTATTTTTCTTGGCTACTCACATGATTATTTTGGTTACAGGCTTTGGGATCCAGAAAAGCAGAAGGTGTTTAGAAGCAGAGATTGTCTTCTTTGAAGATCAAACTTTTGAAGATTTGAAGAAGAAGGCACCAGCCAATACTTCTGCAAAAGGATTAGCAGATTGTGACCCAATTACTCCTCCAGTATATCAGGGTGATGGGGGAGATGTGTAGGAAGATAGTGTAGAGCCTGATGTTGATCTACCTGCAGGACATGTTGAGCAAGAAGAAGTTGGAGAGCAACTTCCCGTAGAACCTCATTTGAGAAGATCTTCTAGACAACGTCAACCTTCTAGAAGATACTCTACATATGAGTATGTGATGCTTGTTAGGATCGAAGCGACACTAAGAGGGGGGGGGGGGGGGTGTGAATTAGTGCAGTGGTAAAGTGTGATAAACTTTTGACGATTTAAACACTTTCGAAAATTTTGTACGATAAAAGTAACGTTTTCGTTTGAAACCGTTTCGAATGCGTTTTAACTTGAAGAGATAAGTAAGACGGAGACAAAGAAGTAGAGCATTAAAGTGCAAATGGTTTGCAGTAATGTAAATGACAATAAGTAAATGCAAACCAGAAATCACGTCGATTTTACAGTGGTTCGGTCAAATGACCTACATCCACTTGCGAGGCCCCTCTTCGATGAGGCTCCCACCTTCCACTAGCAAATCTCTTGAAATGGAAGGGCAAATACCCCTCTTACAACTTTTTATAAGCGATTCACTCTCTTACAGATTTTCAGCAAAAAAGAAGGAGGTGAACACTAGCAAATTGAAAACAAGACTAGCAAAGACTTTTCTAAGACCTTTCTCTCAAACAATTGCTGCTCAAAAAGTTGTGTTCTCAGCTGAGACTTGAGGGGTATTTATAGGCCTCAAGAGGATTCAAATTTGGGCTCCAAAAATTTGAATTCTCTTATGTTCTTGATGCTGGCGGTGCCACTGCCCAGCCTAGGCGGTGCCACCGCCTAGGTCAATTCAGCTCACTGGTTGGGCTCCAAACTTGGCCCAAACCAGTCCGAACTCGGGCCCAATTGGCCCCTATTTGGGTTATAGGATTAACACCTAATCCTAACCCTAATTAATATGCTAACTATGAATTTAAAGACATTTTCTAAGCTATTACAAAGTCCGTAAGTCAAGACTTCTTCCGGCGAGCTTCCGGCAAACTTACGACGGTCTTCCGATAAACTCTCGGAAACCATTCTGCGGACTCCCGGCAAGCTCCTAGACTTCACGATTTGATCTTGGCGAGTTGCAACGAGCTTCTTTGGTAAGCTCTGATCTTTCTTGGTGAGCTCCGCGAACTTCTAACGAACCTTCCGACGAGCTTCCAAAAAACCCTTCGGCAATCTCCCTACTCATTCTCGGCTAGTTCCGGCAGCATTCCCGACGAACCTTCGGACTTCCGTCGAACTCTCGAACTCCCAACGAATCCTTCGTGCTTGACTCCAGCACTTTGTTTCGCTTTATGTCTTCATCGTTATCGTAGTTAATCCTGCACACACAAACCAAAACTCAACTCCGATCTAGATAATTATTACAACGTGAATTGACATTCTGTTGCCCGGCACGTCATTGGTTGGCGCTTCGTCCGATTCTTCGGTGCATCATCCTCTATTGCGGCTTGTTGCCCAATCGGCGGTTGACCTCCGCAACCCCGATATCCTTGGCACAATTTCGCTCTCCTTGGCCCGATGCCCGACGTCCGAAGCATTCAGCCATCCAATATCTTGACGTGATCTCTTCCGGTGCAACGTCAATTCCTCCTGCGTTAATTGTCTAATCCTGATCGAGTAGACCTGCATCACTCAAAATGTAATTTAAATCATAAACACATATCAAGTGGTTTCATCATCAAAATACGAGATTCAACAATGCTTACTGATGCAGATGAACCAAAGAGTTACTAGGAAGCAGTTGAAAGTGAGTAGAAAGAGAAGTGGTTAGTTGCTATGCAGGAAGAGATGAATGCTCTTCAGAAGAACCACACTTATGATTTGGTGCTACTATCAAATGGAATAAAGGCCTTGAAGAACAAGTGGGTTTTCAGGTTGAAGACTCAAGAATATTGTTCTCAACCAAAGTACAAAGCTAGATTGGTTGTGAAAGGCTTTGGTCAAAAGAAAGGTATTGACTTTGAAGAGATTTTTTCTCCTGTTGTTAAAATGTCTTCTATTCGCGTTGCTCTTGGTATTGCTGCTAGCCAGGGCTTGGAGGTTGAGCAGTTAGGTATTGCTGCTAGCCAGGACTTGGAGGTTGAGCAGTTAGATGTGAAGACAACTTTCCTTCATGGGGATTTGGAGGAGGAAATTTATATGGAGCAACTAGAAGGCTTTAAAGTTAAAGGTAAGGAGAACTTTGTCTGTAAATTAAAGAAGAGCTTGTATGGGCTAAAGCAAGCTCCAAGATAGTGGTACAGAAAGTTTGATTCATTTATGATAGAAAATGGATATAAAAGAACGACTTCATATCATTGTGTGTACATCAAATGGTTTGGTGAGGATTTTATTATTCTCTTACTTTATGTTGATGACATGCTTATTCTTGGAAAAGATATATCTAAAATTTATAAATTGAAGAAGGACCTTAGAAGCATACTTATTCTTTTGCAATGAAGAACATGGGCCAGCAAAGTAAATACTAGGTATACAGATTTCCTGTGATAGGAAAAATAAAAAGATTTGGTTGTCATAGGAGAAATACATCGAGAAGGTATTGGAAAGATTCAGTATGAGCAATGCAAAACTAGTTGATTCTCCTCTTGTAGGTCATTTTAAGTTGTGCTCAAAACAGAGTCCGTCAAGTGATGAGGAGAAGGAGAAAATGCAAAAGGTTCCTTATGCTTCAGTAGTTGGAAGTTTAATATATGCAATGGTATGTACGAGGCCAGACATCGCATATGCAGTTGGTGTTACTAGCAGATTTCTTGTAATTCAGGCAAAGAGTACTAGACAGTAGTGAAGTGGATTTTTAGATATCTCAGAGGGAGCTCTAAAGTTTGTTTAAGCTTTGGAGGTAGACCACATGTGTTGACAGGTTACACAGATGTAAATATGACAAGAGATATAGATACGAGAAAGTCTACTTCAGGTTATGTACTTACTTTTGCAGGGGGAGCTGTGTCATGGCAATCCAGGTTGCAAAGGTGTATTACTCTCTCCACCACAGAAGCAAAATATATTGCTGCTACAGAGGTATGCAAAGAAATGTTATGGATGAAAGAATTCTTATAAGAATTGAGGCTGAAACAGAAAAATTATGTGGTGCATTGTGATAGCCAAAGTGCCATCCATTTATGTAAGAACCCAATGTTTCATTCAAAGTCAAAGCATATAGATGTCAGATACCACTGGATTTGAAATGTATTTGAAGAGAAGCAGTTGTAGCTTCAGAAAATTCACATAGGTGACAATAAAGTAGACATATTGACAAAAACTTTACCAAAAGAAAGACATGAGATATGCCGACAGTTGGTCGGCATGGCTTCACATTGAGGAGTCATGGGATAGCCTCCCTTATGGGCTGAAGGGGGAGGTTGTTGGGCTGACAGCCCACAAATTTAGCCCATAGTGGGCTTGGGCAGCCCATAGTGGGCTTGGGGTATGGTGGCTACGTTTTGGAGGCAGAAAAATGCATAAATAGGGTAGCAATGTGGGAAAAGGAAACATCCATGGGATTCTAAAGAAAAGGAGGAAAACAAGACAGAAAAGGAAGAGAAAGAAAGAGAAGAAGACAAGGACAACGCAGAGAGGTTGTTCTCAATCATCTAGTAGTGTTCTCATCTCAGGTTAGATCAAATCTACAGTAGACTCTTGCTGTGATTACTTGGGGAGGTTTTAGATATCATAGACAGTGACGTGATCCTTGTATCTCAGTTGTTCTCTTGTGAAGTTGTTCACTTGTGATTGTTGCTAGGGTTTAGGGCAAGAGATTGAGATTTGTATATTCATTATTCTCATAGTGGATTATCTCTAGTTTGCCCCGTGGTTTTTACCCTTCACATTAGAGGGGTTTTCCATGTATATCTTGGTGTTATATTTGATTGTGATTTCATTTAATTTCACTGTATATCATAGCCTACTAGTATTTGTACCTATATAAAAGTTATTCCGTTTTATATCCCCATAAGTGGCGACATCATAAGAGAATGTTGGGATGGGACACACAGACAAGAAGTTGATTAGTAGTGATCGAGGTCTTAGAATTTGGATCGGACTCAGATTTCTTCTGTTTGCATGCATTTATTTGTTTTCAAGTGTATAAGCAATCCGCGAGTTGTTATCTCTAACCAAAATAATTAAGATTAATTCATACAAAGATCATAAAGAATTATCTATTTTGAGTGAATCTATCAAATAAAATAAAATAATCAAAATTAATACATATTTTAACGAAGGCTTGTAAAAATTTATCTATTTTGAGTGAGCCCCCCAAAAAAGTATTAGTATGGTTCTAAATGTCGTAACAATTAAGTTAGTTATATGGCAACTCAAAAATCGTCAGGTGATATAGGGATAGTGTTAGGTTAGTATTTGAAGTAGTAGCTGGATGTTTTTACAAGTATCCAACTTCGCTGAGCTATTTCATACTCGATATGCTGCTACTACTCGAAACCGTGGTTGCTTGCTTTCTCTAGCTAACAAGGTTGTTCTTATTGTCATTCAATTCCTTGCTTCATGTACTTTGCTACGATAATGTTGGGGAACTTTTATGTCATGACCAAGGTGTCAACACGATTTGGTCCAATCCCCGATGTAAAGTTATCCATGTGAATGTTTGGATGGTACAAGTATACATCGGTTTGGTTGGGTTCGAACCTTATCTCCTAAGTATCTTCTTCCTTAGCGAGTTGTCTGCTCTTTTGTCGTCGAAGTTTATGCACATAGGTTGAAGTTGGGAGGGGGATTTCCTGACTCAACCCCTTCAAAACTTAAATTAGTGTCGAGTGGAGTTTGGGAGAGTTGAGTGCTCGAAGTTCTTCCCCCTTTGATGTTGATCAGGGAGTCGGCTTTTATATCTGCGAACAAAGGTCGATCATAAATGGTCCGTCAATAGTTGCCGACTACTTGGGCAATTAGCTGGCTTATATCTTACATGCGAGCGGTGACCAAACTGTACGGACTCACGGCATGTGACGCCGTTCCAAGGTTATGTTTAGGTTTGGCATACATCTTACATTTGAGAAGTTTCTAGTGCCAAACTTGTATAAATTATTGTCTCAATCTCGCAAAGGAATAATCTTACCGATACGATCATCATATGAATCTAGAATTAAAAAAATATATATAGCAAAGAGAGAATATTTAATATATGCACATCAAAATATTAATTAAAAAATATAAGTGAATCATATTTCTTGGATATAAAAGTTATTAAGTGAATGTGGAAACGAAAATATGCAAAAGAGAAGAATAATATATTATGCATAGGAAAAAAGACAATTTGGATCAAAGCATGGTGATCGTTTGATTTGTATCTTTGCATTTGTAGAGTATGCATGAAAACCTCATGTTCCTGTGGATCCACCAGAGACGGAGATCAAAGCAATAGAGAAGGGTCATCACGCTTTGAATTCCAATATCCAATCGAACTTTAAGAGGTCTACTATTTGATAAAAAGAATAAAAGATAATAAGCTTTATTGAAGTTGCTTTAGCTTATCTGAGTAGAAAGATTTTCTTGTATATTTGAGAAAATTTTATATGCTTTCACTATTCGGGATTTTATAACTAGTATAAAAAATTCAACAAGATCATATGCATGCATTCCGCAACTCGAAAATAGTTAACAAAGAGGTATGACAAAATCGCAGAAAAATAACGTAACTTGTTGAATCCGGAACATCTTCCCTCTCACTCATCCACCCTCTATTTTCTTCAAATCATAAAGAAAAGAAAATAATTCTGTACCCAATTTTTATTGGTACTATGATTCACATCCTCAAGAGTTTACGAATATATTGAAAATATTTCAACGAGGTTTCAAGACAAACGTAATTATCAATATAAGAGACGAAAAAGAAAGAATCAATTTGATGTGCAAAAAAGGCAAACCACATGCAGTAATCAGTTTCATAACCATCACATTTCTCATCGTAGCATTTCTAAGGTAGGAAACACTAAAATCTGGCACCAGGATTGAGCAGTTAAACTGAATGAATCAATTTGTCTGAAGCTATAAGCATATTGTGTCTAGCAGCTAAAGTGTGTTTACAAATTAGCATAATGACCTTCCTTGAAAAATATTTCCACAGAATTTAGCAGTTTATTTGTCATTTAAAGTTTTCTTCCAAGGCAGAGGTTATGCATACGGGACAGATGTTCTTGCTCAGCAACCATTTCGCGATACAGCTGGAGTGGAAAAGTTGTTTGCAGTTCAATCTCCCAAGATGGTCTCTCTATCTTTGTGTGCGTCCTGTTGTTGTTCGTAGAGAAGAAAATGACAATTAACAGGAGTTCATTCCATTAACTAGAAAAAAGATTAGCTTGTCAAATATGCATCTCTCTCTCTATCTTTAGTAAATTGGTTTGGTGAACCTTACCGGTATATTGTGCAGCTATCTTGCTCATGATTATCTTCTTGTATTGGGTCAGAAGAGCAGTATACTATCTCTGTCAAGCATTTTGTGATGGCATCTTCAGACAAACCGGTGCTGACATTGCCCATCCTCTCCCCTAAAGCAAGCAGTTCCTGTACCATCATCACCAACACATAAATATATAGCAAAGTACCAATTCTATGAAAAGATAAGAAGAAATAAAAAAAAAAATTCAGCACCTCATAGCTCATGTTGTCGATGTCTAGTCTCATGTCATGATGCTGATCAAACAAATGCATGGGGTCTTTGATTTATCATGATTGCACCCTGTAGAAATAATCTCATTGAGAGATAAAGGTAATAACGTAACAAGAAGAAAGCCTCAAATTAAATTCCTCACGTCAGGAATCCATCTAACATGGATGGGGTCTTCATTTCAGGATGACTGGAATCTGTTGTACTGATTTCTTGCTCTCCCATCCCTCTCATTACTTGGTCGTGCTAAAGAGAGTGGCCTTGAATGCACGAGAGACCCCACCCTCGTCGGCCTGACATCCTCAGATGTTGCTCCCGAAACCTAGGATGGGTAGCTTAGATTGGTCCTATAAGCTCTTCTTTGACCATAGATATTTGGACCTTCCACCAGGCATTGTATGGAGGGACAACTATGAGCAGGCACAGTAAGGTAGGAGTGGTATCCTCCATTGGTCCACATATTGCTGTTGATGGCGTGGTGTGCTATACAAGGTTTGTTTATCTCATAATTTATGAAGCCTCTCTCTGCAGTTTCAAGAACCCAATAGAAGTACAAGTTAGTTTAAGCACAACTCCAAAAAGAGAAAACAAGCACACACAGATGAGCAACTATGCAACAGCAAGTTACATTAACCTGAAGAAAAAGCCCTTGTATTAGGATTCACATATATGGATTATTGCTCCGCTTCTCCACCAGTCAGCACCTTAAGTAATTGCTGATGAAAGAAAATACCGAGTCAAGATGCTACTTGAGTGGATCCCAGATGAGATGTTGTTCAGCTGAATGACATTGTCATGCCAACTTCTAACATTTCTCTGAAATGCTTCCTCAGAAATTGATGCACTATCACTCATATAATTATGGACAAAACAGACAGGATCCCAAGGCTGGCACTGAGGATTTAACATTGATAATTTCCAATTGAAGTGGTGAGACTGGAAGAACTTTCCCCACTGTAATATCCATTTCTATTCCCTCTGTCAGCAAGCATGGAATTCATAGTGTTTTTCCTTTTGCAAGTTGCTCTCTCATGATCCATCAGTTGATTGACATTACTCCCCACAACCCTCAAATTAAATTGGTTATAGAATAAATCCATGTTGGGAAAAATTCAGAGGAACTCAAAAAATACTGCCACCAGTTGGAAGATGCATGGAAGGATCATAATATGTTCCTGTATTAGCTGCCATATATCTTGGAGACTCTGAACTAAAATTGCTGAATTGAAGACCATTTGATCTCAAACTAGGGTTGAAATAGGCAAGAGAATTCGCCCCATTAGCTATTGTCTGCTGGAAACATGAAAGATCCTTTTCCTGGAACTAAAACTGGAGTATTTCATTGTTTCATTTGTTTCAGAATTTAAAAATATGAACTAATGATGCTTGAAATTGTGTAATTACCCAAGTTCAATTTATGATCATTTTGTATATGATTCCAAATTTGCTGATGATGCATTTCAAACCATTGAGTTTGAGTTTGACTAGCCAACGGTCTATGCTCCATATTAGCTATGTGCTTCACATCACAAGTAGAATAAATACTGCAAAACAGAAGTAGTAACTGTTAGTGAGACAAGAAAAGTGTGCTTAAGAATATAGTATTCAAAACTTGGATACTTCATAAAAGGAATATTTAGGTAGTTAATTGCCAAATATTTTATATCTAAGAACACTCCAGAAATCCCAAAATTAAGAACACAAACTATCCAGAAATCTATGTACTAAAAATTACTGGTATGCAAGAATTAGCTAAACATCCAACCAGAGAAGGGCAGATAGACACATGTTCCATGTATTTCAAATCTTGTTTAAGGGCCAGAGCATAAAACTTCTAAGGGAAACAAAATATTTCTGATGGCCATAAATGCATATTAAGACATGACAAGTAAGAAATTTATTAAAAAGATTCAGAATAACCATTGTTTCATCCAAAACCATGCTCCTAGATTTGCATAAGATACATTCCTTCAGTAGTCCTCACTGACATTTTCTGTCAGCAGTAATTCCATGAAACAAAGAGAAAGAGGAGCCAAATATGAAGGGACCAAGATGTAAAAGAAAAAAAGAAAGGAGTGTATGTAAAAGAATGAAAGAAGAAAAAACAATTGCTAGCCATGCAAATCAAAATTGAACTGACTATTAAGTAATTTAACTATGCAGCATTTATGAGCTAACTTCAATTAGAAAAAAGATAAAAAGTGTAATATTGTAATTTTGTAAAATTTAGATGGTCTAATTGAACTTGAGAACTTTCCTCACAACTGACCCAAATAAGATGTAACTTTTGCAATTCAGATAATTACACTAGTTACCTTCAAATTCCAACAAAAACAAAAAAAATGGAGATTGATCATAGAAACTGACAGATAATAAGAATTTACTCTTGAACAAAATCATTTTTTCCTAAAACTGGTAACTCCACCAATTATACCTCACAATTTTAGGCAATTAAAGCTATGCACAATTGGAATGCTAAACTCGTTAAAATGTCACTTTTAGCACCCTTATTATTATAATGATGCACATCACCATCGATGAGTTACAATTTGTCCAGATATTGACATGTATCATGATGAATCACAACATATTAATCATGTATGGAGCATCATAGTAAAGCTCAAAGGTTAGTCAAAGGTACAATAGAGCATCAAGAAGTGCTGACAACCTATGGGATTAAGCAGGAACCAAAGATGAATTAATGAAATGTTTAGAGATATTGAAATCAAATGAAAGCACAAGTGTGCCAATTCAAAGATGACCTGAGTATGTCATCATCATAATTTTATGTAATTGTTTTCAATGTTAAATTATCATGAAATACACACACTACATAGAACTTCTATCAAAATGTCCCAAGTTACTACAGTTATAAAGGATTTAAAAAGAGAACAAAAAATCAGACTATATAATGCCCTGATGTTAAACTCTCCAAAAACAATGGAGGATCTACCGTGATCCTTAACCTAAGCCCAAAAGGGATTTAGAGACAGCACCACCAACGTTATCTGATGGCTATGCCAATACATTAAAAACCCTCAAGCTTCTAACTTCTATGAATAATCTAATTCATCATCTCTTAGATTGTCAAGATCTTACTAAGTTATTATCAGATTTTGATATGAGAGCTATCCAGCATACTATTGGTGAAATGCTAGTCTATGTTGTATCTAGATTACACTTAATACGGAAGATTTGGGGCACAAAGGTGGGACTGTGCTAGTCAGCTTGCAGCCTTGCACAATGGGCTAGTACCAGCTTAGGTTGGGCCAATTGAACTGCAGCTTATTGGGGGCTAAATATCTGCAACTTTGATAGTTCCACATGAAATCATCTCGCCTAGAAGGGACCTCATGTGTGCGAGTGGCAAAACCATGGTATGCAATTTCGAATGGTACCACCCGGTACGGGGCCCGGTACGGGCGGTATGTACCGGTCTGATGGCATACCGGTACGCGGACCGCCCGTTACCGGACGGACCGTGCTATAGTTCTACAGTAATACAGTGTAGCAGTACTACAGTGCTACAGTGTTACACTGTAGCAGTGCTACAGTGTTACAGTAAGAGAAAATCGCTCGATAAGCCTTGGTGTACCATTCGGTACACCCTGGTGTACCGCTCGGTACGCATATACCGTACCATACCGAGTCAACCTCGAAATACCGGTACGGCACAGTATTGCATACCTTGAATGAAACATTCTGTTTTATTCGAGTCCAATTGTTTGTAGCCACTTCCTATATTCAGCCATTCAGGTGGTATTTACTAATGCTTTGTTATAAATTAATGATTTCATTATAACTTTTGATGCATGATATTGAAGATATGCAAGTCTACTGTAAAAAAAAATCATGTACATAACTTTATAGTAATCCTTTTATGTTGTATCATATTATTATGTCAATTATTTTTTTATTTTTTACATTTTAGTGTTTTTTGATAGAGATAGTTATCTTGAATCCAACCTATCATATTTGATAGAGATACTGATCCTAATTTTCTAGAACTTGATAAGACCCAACTTTAAATGTCAATATTCACTAGACAATCCTATTATTTCTAAAAAGCAAGAAAAAAGAAGGATTTAAATACAGATCCCAGACCAGTTCCAATAATAACCTATTAGACTGGTACAAAACTGGTAGGCGGTACACACCAATATGTACCACATCTAGCAAGTTTTCAATTTCACTTGGACCAGTCTATACCGAACGGAATTTTCTGGTCCAAACGTTACTGAGAAGCAGGCCATGGCATTTCAGGTAATGCAATTTAGTCTCTCTTTTTTTAATCATAGGGCTGCTTGTAGTTAAAATAATTGGGTTTGGTTTTAGGACTCACGTCCGCTCCTGAGCCTATCTCCCCTCCACATCATCCCTCACTCATCATTTCTTTCCACCTGTTGTACATTGTGTGTCGCATGCATCTAGTACTTCTTTTCTTCACCTCCTTTTCCTCCTTCCTTCCTCCTCCTCCTCTCTCTCTCTCTCTCCCAACAGTTGGTATGAAATACGACATGTTGGTATGATGGAACGGACCAAACCCATACCAATCTGGCCATGGACCCTGATATTAAAGACTGATATCTAGCATGAAGAACAAAAAAAATTCGAAATATATATTATTATACTGGCATCAAGTTGATATTTGTATGATAACAGGTAGTATAACAACTTGAACTACCCCATGCCATTGAACAAAAAAATAATAATTCAAGATTGAATGGGTATTATAATGGTATCTGTACAGTTTTCTATTGGTAATTGGTCCGACTAATAAACAGTATTGGTCTAAGCAATATATGAATCCATGGGAGAAACAACTCCAAATGCAAATGACCTGCAACCCAACTAAAGAAATATTCTCAAGAGACAAATTACTCTATAACAAATACTATGTTCAGACAGCTTAGCACCCGGTGGCAACCACCGGCATGCTGTCACGGCCTTAGCTGGAATTGCCTAAGACGTGAGGCACCCTTGCGGCCAAGACGCGAACTTAGCTTGCGTTGCCTAAGTCGTGCTTCGCCCTTGCGATATTGCTCCGCAAAGATAAGCCCACTTGTAACCTCTCGCAGGTCCCGAAGGACCTGTAAAAGAGAAAGTTGATTAGTTCAAAAGAACGAGCAACGGACAAGTCCCGACGTCTCGCGAAAAGAGGGAAAGCTTTATAAGCAATTCAGCAAGCACCTTGCATGCACAAGAGAAAAGAGGGAGAAGGGGAAACAAGGGCTTTAGAAGGTTGAACAAACAGCTGCAAGCCCACAAACAGCTGCTCACCGAGTCCCGGGCACGACAACAAGTTCCCGTCAAGGCAACGTGCGAACTTGCGAATGAGTGTTCAACGGCCAGTACTATACCGAAGCCCCATCCAGCCCTATGCCACTCGGGGGGTTCAAAGGGGCTAAGATGGCTGACGTTTTGGTGAGCGGAGGCAGATTCCAAAAATCAGCCCGCGGCACATGAAAACGGAGTTGTTTTGGGGCTGTTTTGCTCGGTTCAGTGAGCGATCGCTTTGTAACGCTGCAGCTTGTTCGAACTTATATTTTTACAAGCAAAATGACTCAAAACCAAGGCAAAACTGGCTGCCAAGTAACTGTACATGTAGATGAGAGCGACGAACGGTTCGTTGAACGGAGTTGTTGCGGGTGCGCGACGACCGTTCGTGACATTCTCCCCCACTTAAACTATCGACGCCCTCGTCGACGCTTGTTGGTAGTTGTTGATGATCTCTTCTTCATGTCGTAGGGCATCTTCAGGCTCCCAACTGGCTTCAATTCGGGGAAGCTTTCGCCACTTCACCAAGTACTCTATCTACTCAGCTCCGTTGGGTAGCTTTATTTTGCGGTCCGCCAGAATGGTTTCAACTCGCTTCTCGTAGGAGGCTGTGATGGGAGGTAGCCGGGTTGGAACACTTCGGGAAGCATCTTGCGGATCCGAGTGGTAGGCATTTAGGTTGCTGGCGTGAAAAACGTTGTGAATTTTGAACCACGCCGGCAGCTGCAACTTGTAAGAGACGTTGCCTACCCTGCTGATAATTGGGAAGGGCCCTTCATACTTGCGCACCAATCCTTTGTGGACTTTGTTCCTAAAGAATTATAGTGATGCTGGTTGGAGCTTTACCAGCACCAAATCGCCAACTTTGAACTCTTGCGGTCGCCTTCGTAAGTCTGCCCACTTCTTCATCCTTTTTGCCGCCTTCTCCAAGTAAGCCCGCGCAATATCTGCATTTCGATGCCACTCCTTTGCGAAATGGTAGGCTGACGGACTACTCCCAGTATACCCAATAGCCATGGTGTGCGGAGTCGACGGTTGTTGCCCGGTAATGATCTCGAAGGGGCTCTTGTTGGATGCAGAGCTCCGCTGCAAGTTGTAGGAGAATTGGGCAATGTCCAACAGCTTCACCCAATCTCGTTGGTTGGCACTCACGTAGTGCCGAAGATATTGCTCTAGGAGCGAGTTTATCCTTTCAGTCTGGCCATCCGTTTGGGGGTGGAGGCTTGTAGAGAAGTATAACTTTGACCCCAATAATTTGAATAGCTCGGTCCAGAATCGTCCCAGGAACCGAGCGTCTCGATCACTAATGATATTGTGCGGGACTCCCCAATACTTCACCACATCCTTTATCATCAGCCTGGCCGCCTCCTCTACTGAACAGTGTAGGGGAGCAGCAATGAAAGTTGCATACTTTGAAAACCAATCGACCACCACGAGTATCGATCCGAGTCTCCCTACAAGTGGCAAGCTTGATATGAAGTCCAAGGAAATGCTCTCCCACGGCCTTTCTGGTACGGGCAACGGCTCCAAAAGTCCCACCGACTTCCGCTGCTCCACCTTATCTTGTTGGTAAGTAAGGCATGTTCGAACATATTCCTCCACATCAGTCCCCATCTTCGACCAGTAGAAGGCCCTCTCCACGAGAGCCAACGTTCTGTGAATGCTTGGGTGTCCAGCCCAAAGGGAATCGTGACACTCTTTTAAGAGTTCACGCCTCAAATTGTCTACTCGGGGAACATAAACCCTATTCCCTTTTGTGTAAACGAGTCCCTCCTAGACCCAAAATCGTCATGCCTTGCCTTCTTTGATGAGCTGCATCAGGATAACTGCTTGGGGGTCACTATGCAATCCATCTCTGATCCTGGAAAGGAAGTTGGAGTGCAACTGACTTGCTTGGCCTCCGCCCTCCAATTGTGCGGCATTCACACGCTCCACTTTCCGACTCAATGCATCGGCCATGACATTTGCCTTCCCAGGCTTATACTCCATTGCCATATTAAATTCAGCCAAGAAGTCCTGCCAATGCGCCTGCTTTGGGGAGAGCTTCTTTTGAGTTTGGAAATAGCTCAAAGCGATGTTGTCCATCCTCAGCACAAATCACGATCCGAGGAGATAGTGTCGCCAAACTCGTAGACAGTGAATCACCGCTATCATCTCCTTCTCATGCACTGGATACCGCCGCTCGGTCTCGTTGAGTTTGCGGCTCTCGTAGGCCACCGGATGACCCTCCTGCATGAGTACTCCCCCAATAGCGAAGTCCGAAGCATCTGTATGGACTTCAAAAGGCTCCCCATAGTCTGGCAATTTGAGCACTGGTTCTTCCATAACAGCAACCTTCAGATCTTGGAATGCTATTTCACATTTGTCAGACCACTTCCAAGGCTGCTCCTTTTTTAGCAACTCCGTCAGTGGGGTTGCACGCTTCGAATATCCCGCTATGAAGCGTCGATAATAGTTGACGATACCAAGGAAGGATCTCAACTCTGGCACCTTCTTTGGAGTTCGCCATTCCGCAACCGCTTGCACCTTCGACTTATCTATCCGAATGGAGCCATCACCGATTCGATGTCCCACGAATAAGATCTCAGTTTGAGCAAAGTAGCATTTCTCCCTTTTCACGAACAAAGTATTCTCCCTAAGAACCTTGAAAATTGTCCAAAGGTGTTTGACGTGCTCCTTGAGCGTTTGACTATAGACGACGATATCGTCCAAGTAGATGACCACGAACTTATCCAAATACTCCTTGAATAGTTGGTTCATGAGAGTGCAGAACATGGCCGGAGCGGTGGTTAAGCCGAAAGGCATCACCAAGAACTCAAACGCTCCATACCTGGTCACACAGGTAGTCTTCGCTTCGTCGCCTTCAGCAATGCGCACCTGCCAATACCCCGACCAAGGTCGAGTTTTGAGAAATACTTGGCTTTGCCCAATTGGTCGAATAAGTCCGCAATGAGTGGGATGGGATGCTTGTTCTTCACTGTCACTTTGTTGAGGGCTCGGTAGTCGACGCATAATCGGAGGCTCCCATCTTGTTTCTTCTGGAAGAAAACTGGAGCTCCGAAAGGTGCTTTAGAGCTGCGGATGAGACCACCGCTTAGCAGTTCACCTAACTGCTTCCTGAGTTCTGCCAACTCTGGCGGGGGCATGCGGTAGGGTGGTCTCGCTGGAGGCTTCACTCCTGGCTCCAGCTCGATGTTGTGATCCATGCCCCTACGTGGTGGAAGAGTCTTCGGCAACTCGGGTGGCATAACGTCATTGAACTCTTTCAGGACATTTGCCACCACAGTAGGTTCTTGAATGACCTTCTCGTCAAGTGGCTCTAGCTTCATCGCAGCCACGAAGGTTAATTCACCTTTTCGCACCCCTTTCTTTAGTTGCAACGCCGATATATGTTGCGGTTCCTTGGTTCCTCTCCGAGAGACAAGAACCACGTAGGGATCGTCGCCTCCCATCATACATAGGGAGTTCAAGAACGACATTGGCACCAACTTCGCCGCGTGCATAAACTTCATTCCAAGAATCACTTGGAAGTCATCCAATGACATTGCCATCATGTTGGTGTTCCCGCTCCATGTCCCGATTTTGATGGGGACTCCCTTCGCCAACCCGGAGATTCGTTTGGCCTCCGAGTTCACCACCTTCATTCGACTTGGGCTCTTCTCTAAGATCAACCCAAGTCGCTTTGCTTCTCGATCGACTATAAAGTTGTGGGTAGCGCCCGTGTCCACCATTGCACGAGTTGTTTGGCCATTGAGCTTGATGTCAACATACATTAGCTTGCCACTTCCTACTTTTTGTTGCCTTGTCTTCGGGTTCTCCCCCACTTGACCCCACATGGCGTTCAACAAACGCATGGCTCCCATCCGGGGTCCTTGCGACTCCTCATCGTCGCTGCTGGCTTCAGAACTACTTGAACTAAGGGCGACAGCCTTGCCCTTGTCTGATTTGGGAGGGCAGATGGAAGCTGTTAGCGCATTGAGTGCCTGTTTTTGTGGGCACTCCCTCACCATGTGTGGCCCTCCATATAAGAAGCATCCGCCAAGTTTCGGGGCCTTGCCTTTCGGGCTTGGCCCTTTGTGGGAACTCTTCTTCTTTTGTTCGCCTCCGAGCTCCTTCCCTCAAGAATGTTTTAAAGGGTGATTGCCTGAAGATTGTTTCCTTCTCCCTGAGTCTTCGAAGGAAACAAAGTCGGTGAGCTTTTCTGCAGCAACAATTGCCCCGACCACATCGGTGACATTCCTTCGATTTAGTTCCTGTTGAGCCCATGGCTTCAAACCATCGAGGAAGCTGAACAACTTGTCCTTCTCGGACATGTCCTGTATGTCCAGCATTAGTGCAAAAAATTATTTCACATAGTCTCGAATGGTGGAACTCTGGCGGAGTTGTCTCAACTTCCTTCTTGCGACGAACTCTGTGTTCTCAGGTAGGAACTGAGTTCTCAACTCCCGCTTCAAGTCTTCCCATGTGTCAACCCGACACCGACCTTGTTGGATCTCCTCCCAACGGGTTCGCCACCAAAGTTTCGCATCTTCGTTCAGATACATTGTTGCTATAGAAACTTTGGTATCTTCAGAATCTAGCCTCGTAGCTCGAAAGTATTGTTCCATGTCGAACAGAAAATTCTCGAGCTCTTTGGCATCTCTGGCCCCTTCATAACCATGAGGCTCGGGTGCCCTCAAGTTTTGTGGTGGTGCAACGCGGGTGTTGTTTCCTCCCGCATTTAGTGCTCTTGTGAGAATGGCCACCTTTGAAGTGAGTTCCGCCACAACATCCTATAAGTGTTGCACGGAGTCTTTGGTGTCATCAGATAGTCGATCGACTAGGGCCTCGACCTTGTCGATCCTGGACTCCGCTTCCTCTTGCGAGCTCTCTACCCCAACAAGCCTTTGTTGGCCATGGTAGAGTTCCTCCACGCTCGCTTCAAGAACATCCAGGCGGGTTTCCGCCGTTGTGAGTCTCTCCTTGTGACTCTTTTTTCCAGTTGGCACTCCAGATTGCGCCTCATCCGCTCGCGGAGAGTAGCCAACTTCTCGCTCATCATGTTTGCTGCCGCGCTCCTCTTGAGCGGCTCCAACAGCATGAGAGCGAGTGTGCACATGCAGCCCACCTGCGGCTGCTTGGGGCAAGGGTCCGGCTTGCCCCGTCTTGCTGGATTCGCCACGATGCTTTGCCATGGCAAAGTTACGAAGTTCCTTCGCTGCTCGCTCGAAGTGCTTAACCTGGCTCTGATACCACAATGTCACGGCCTTAGCTGGAATTGCGTAAGGCGTGAGGCACCCTTGCGGCCAAGACGCGAACTTAGCTTGCGTTGCCTAAGTCGCACTTCGCCCTTGCGATATTGCTCCGCAAAGATCAGCCCACTTGTAACCTCTCGCAGGTCCCAAAGGACCTGTAAAAGATAAAGTTGATTAGTTCGAAAGAACGAGCGACGGACAAGTCCCGACATCTCGCGAAAAGAGGGGAAGCTTTACAAGCAATGCAGCGAGCACCTTGCGTGCACAAGAGAAAAGAGGGAGAGGGGGAAAACAAGGGCTTTAGAAGGTTGAACGAACAGCTGCAAGCCCACAAACAGCTGCTCACCGAGTCCCGGGCGTGACAACAAGTTCCCGTCAAGGCAACGTGCGAACTTGCGAATGAGTGTTCAACGACCAGTACTATACCGAAGCCCCATCCAACCCTGTGCCACCCGGGGGGTTCAAAGGGGCTGAGATGGCTGATGTTTTGGTAAGCGAAGGCAGATTCTAGAAATCAACCCGCGGCACATGAAAACGGAGTTGTTTTGAGCTGTTTTGGGGCTGTTTTGCTCGGTTCGGTGAGCGGTCGCTTTGTAACTCTGCAGCTTATTCGAAATTACATTTTTACAAGTAAAATGACTCAAAACCAAGGCAAAACAGGCTGCCAAGTAACTGTACATGTAGATGAGAGCGACGAACGGTTCGTTGAACGGAGTTGTTGCGGGTGCACGACGACCGTTCATGACATTGCGGAATTTGAACAACCATCTCCTTAGGATTCTCATGATAAAAGTGATTTGATCTTCTTTTGCCAAGGAAATTTGTACACAAGTTGAGTCATAACCTACAGTCTTCAAATACTAACATTTACTTTATTTCCACTGGATATGACATTTCAAATCACAAATAATCCATAATCAAAATAGTTGAAACTATAGTTCTAAATATCACCCAGACGGTCTGTAGCGGGCAGTATTTATTGGTTCAAACTCCAAAGATGAACCAACATACAAACCAGCCCTTTTTGGGTCATTTCAGATTTTTTTTTCTTAAGGTTTAGATCTCTCATTTGCCTCACCTTCCTAGTTACGCCCATTGTCCACTGCCCATGGCCCGCTGCTCGGGATGAACATCGCCCGCCTGCCTAGTATTTTTTTCCTCTTCCTTCTCTACCTCTTCTCCTACTCTCAATCAGGATTGGTAGGTAGTATTTTTTTATTTTCTTATTTTCTTATCTTCTAACCTTGTTTCTAACCTCAATAAGAAAATTCTATTGGTAGGTAGTCTAGGGTTTTAAGGTTAGAAACAAGGAAGGCGGTAGGTAGTATGCCTGAAAATCAGGATTGGTAGGTAGTATTTTTTATTTTCTTATTTTCATTCGGTATTGCCTTCCTTGTTTCTAACCTTAAAACCCTATCCTAACTCTTTTTTTTTCAGGCATTTTCGGAGGGTTTTACACCCTAAATTAGGTGTACCGCTCGGTACGCTTGGCGTACCGCTCGGTACACCATACCGTACCGTACCGAGCCCGCCTCGAAACACCGGTATAGTACGGTATTGCAAACCTTAGTTAGAAATAAATATAGTAATAGTATAAGTTTAACAAAATCAATATAAATTAGGTAATAATAGTATCACATATCTTTTTCGGGCTTTGAGAAAGTCTTGTTCAAGGCTCGTATTTCAGTCCGTTATGGATTGTCCTTCTGTAAATATTGAAATATCTACAGAAAAATCATTTGAATTGTTAGACTATTTTGTTACAATATAAACTCTAAAATTCAAATGAATTAAATAATCACATATGTAGATATACCTGATTGTTGATTCTACCACTAAAATGAATGACGGGTCTCCACGGGTGGTGGATCGGAGTCCTCGATCCTATACATCTGCATATCAATATGATATGTTTGTTGGACCCAATCATGAAATTGATCCCATGACATAATGTATTGATACACTATATGTCATTGATGCATCAATGTGGTGTTGATCGTCATGAATCATATTTGTCCGAGGCAGCTCTTGAGGCATATATTGGTGAATGTCAGAGCTTCTACTTTCGCTACTGATCTGCTGCTCTGTATCATACTGTTGCTCAGAGAAGGATGACCAACTATCACCATACTGTTGTTGCCCGTATGATTCTCCATAATACGATGGAGCACTGTAGCACTGTTACAGTGCGGTAATGGTCAATTTGATCGTTGGAGCACTGTAGCACTATTACGGTGTGATAACGATCGATTTCGACCGTTACAATGCGGTAACAGTTGATTTCGACCGTTACCGAGTTGTGTCGGGCGGTAACGATTGAAATTTCGACCGTTATCGCCCGATATTATCTCATATCGTCCGATACGGGGCGCTTATAACCGTTCCGCCCGGTTGTGAGCAGTCTGCATACCGATATGCCGTCGGACCGGTACGTACCACCCGTACCGGGCGGCATCATTCGGTATTGCCTACCTTGGATGAATGTGTGGAGTTACCAATAAAGATAGAAAAAAAAAAAATATTCATTAATAACTAGGAATCACTTCGATAAAAGATAAGATGAGAAAAAGTCATTTAAGATGATATGGGCATCTGCCTAGGAGACCTCTGGATGTGGTGGTCAAAAGATATAAAATAATTAATATTAATAGTACGAATATAAGTAGAGAAAGATCTAAAAAGACTTTAATAGAAACTATAAATAAAGATTTAAGTACTCTAAACTTAACTAAGTATATGATCTTTTACAAATCTCAATGGTGGTAAAAGATTCATGTAGCTGACTCTAAATTATTGGGACTTACGGCTTTATTGTTGTTGTTGTTGTATTATAGTTTTCTAAAAACATATGGATCCATACTCCATATATAACTAAATATCACATTGCAGTCATAATATACTCAAGAACTAAAAACAGAAGCATACTTAAACAATGACAAGATGCTGAGTTTCTCTTGCTGCCATAAACACTTTTCCAAATTGCAAATTTATAACTATCTATTACATCATTGAATTGACATTGAAGTATAGATGATAGAAAATTAAGCATGAAGCACGGCTATCCATTCCTTGGAAATCTTACAAACGAATAATGCTTATAATAATTGTAACTTCAACCTAAGGAAACAGGATGCTATCTAACAAGAAAATGTATTAAAAAAGATAACTTATTAAGTGGCTTCATATGCACAATTTACTTATTCTGCATTCTCTTAACAAAATTATTCCACTTTATTAAAGGAGCCAATGATACCAAGCTACGCATCAAGGAACGAACATGAAATGGAGTATGGATTAATCATCAGAAGTGAAAACACATCATGAGAATTATAAAACACAAAAGAAATCATGAGTGATGTATCAAAATACATCTGATTCGAACTCACAAAAAGCCAACAAGATTAGCAGCTTTTATTGCAAAGAAGTATAAGTAATAGGAGAGCAATTTACATATTTATATATTGTACAAGAAGTCAGTCAGCATAGTAAACACCTAATAATTATTTCAGTCTTCTTATATTACTTACAAAATCAATTTCCTGGCAGCTTTTGAAGTAGGAAAAAGTCACAAAAGAGTCTAGGCAGATCTATGAAGTTATGATAAATAGAAGAAACAGATTAAATACTTCTGTACCAGTCATACACTATGCATCTTGCAGTATTGTTTTAAACACTTTAAAATAAGTATCGACAAATAAAAATGTATAGAATACAATTCCAATTATAGGCAGAAAACAAACAATTATTCAAAGCCTTCAAAACACAAAAAATATTCAACTGAACCATCCTCATCATACTTATTCACAGCTTTACCTCTTTTATTCTGAAGCCCCAGCAAGAATGAATTTTTCAATAATTTTAGCACATTTCTTCTCTCAGATTATATAAATTATGAAGACAGACTCTTATGAAAGCCACCAAAAGATTTATACCACATCTAAGAGGTATTCATTATCTCTGTAGCTTTCCAAAATAAGATCCTGGAACTGTGCAGGGGCATATATTGCCCCAAAGATATTCCTAAGACTCATATATCACTTCACCCTAATGATGCCTATTCCAACCAAACAAAATATTAGCCAGATTGTTTCATCTTACTTTTGCAGCACCTATTGCACCATAATATTTGGATTGAACTCCTTATTCTAGTATAGTAAAGATGTAAAAGGCCATTATATCATAAATGCAAGCATGTCATATGAATTACGAAGTGTGCCACTCAGATCAAAGAAAACAGAAGAAGGATCTACGCACCTTCAGACTGAGCTACTATGGCATACTGAAGAGTAACAAAAGGCATGGCCAACAATATCACTTTCTATTGCCAGTGCTGTCTAGACTACATTTTCTCTTCATGTCTGGCAGATCTTGTTCAACTTGTGATATGCCTCAAAGATCAATGCCTAAGAACCTGTCTCAGCATTTAAGCAACAGTGCATTGGATGATGGCATCAACTTTGCACAAATGATTTGGTATATCCAACAAGAAACCTTCTTTTAATTTTTCAAAGAAGAGCTTCTTTGTCAATCTGATGCTTCAACACAATGCTAAACTGCTTTGCTTATATCAGCATACTTCTATTACAAACCTCAATTACATTATCCATAACTCATCTTTACGAAAAGAAGGGAACATTGAATAGTAATTGTTGACAAGTAAAGACTGCCTTTTATATAGAGACAGTTTAGCCATGATGCTTCAACACAATGCTAAACTGCTTTGCTTCTATTAGCATACTTCTATTACAAACTTCAATTACATTGTCCATAACTCATCTTTCAAAGGAAGGTAAGATTAAATAGTAACTGTTGACAAGTAAAGACTGCCTTTTATATAGAGACAGCTTAACCACGATGACTGAAAACAGCATAATCAATCCTTAGAGCAGGGTTCGTGGTATCATGGTATATGGCCCGGTACGAGTGGTGCATACCAATCAGATAGGGGACCAATACTTGGACCATCTTGTACCAGGTGGTATATACTAACAGGCTCTATAATGCTCTAAACAGGCATATACCACTTGGTAATGGTCGAAATCCGACCATTACCGATGGACGGCTTATATCTGACCCTTTCCAACAGTCAACTCCATTTGAAAGTGTTTTTAAACCCTTTCCTCCCCCTATTGCACCCCCTTTCACTCTCTTAAACTTATACTCTCTTAATCTCTTTCTCACTCACTTTTCTCTTAAAACTTTACAAAGCTGCAATTTGTGGATTAGATCTTAGGAGGCTAATTAGGAAGAGTTAACACCCAAGTTAGAGGAAGCACTCTCTAATCAAAGGCATGCAGACAACCTCTCAATCGCATTCAGCAACCTACTCAATCCAGAGAAATGATAGCGACATGGACAACAATGCCTCGACCGACATTGGCGATACCGTCGGGAAGTTGATGATCCTATCTACATAGCTCGAGGGTGGTGCATGGATCGAGGAGCAGTATTTTACGTATTGTCACGAACGATCATCGCGCACCTGCAACAACTTCATTCAACGAACCGTTCGTCGCTTTTGTATGCTTGTACAGATATATAGCAGTATGTTTTGCCTTGGTTTTGTATGTTTTTTTTGCTTGAAAAATATAAGCAACAATAGTTCGTAGCGCTGCAGTGCGACTGCTCACCGTGCCGAGCCAAACTGCCCCAAAATGGCTCCATTTTCGCGTGTCACAGTCTGTTTTTTGTAGACCACATGCTCACACGAAACATCAATCATCTCAGCACCATGGAACCCCTACGATGGCACCAGGGGGGATGGGGCTTAGGGGTAGTGATATGAATGAGCAAGTTAATTTTAATTCTGCTAACGACCCTTTAATTATTCATGGAGGACCAATGACGAGAGCTAAAGCTAAAAGGATGAAAGAAGCTTTAACTTGTTTATTGGAAGGCATTTGGAAGGAGCAAGCTGGTCAAAACTTGGTCAAGGTTATATGGATATAAGAAGAGCCTAAAATAGTCAGTCTGATTCAAATAAGTCTACATCGTGAAGAGAAAGTCTAGCCTTGAAAGAAGGATGAATTTTTAGCCCATTTTGAAGAATAAAAGTCATTCAGCCATATTAGACCATATTAGGAATTGTGGGCTTATTCATGAATAATCATTCAAATCAATTCAAGGCAGATTCATGAGTAATCTACATTCATGCATTAGAAATATGAATATTATTTAATATATTTTTTAATGAATTCATTCCCTTTGTACTTGACCTTTGTACTATATAAATAAGGTTGACTCCCTTTGTACGGAATACAATTCAAAAATGTATTCAACTTTCAACACCGGTGAGTGTTTTGTTTTTAAGTTCTTGCATAAACTTTGGAACTTATCAAGCTTTTCTGCTTGTGGCGTTCAAAATATAAAAATCTTTGTTTTTCCTTTCAACTTATCAAGCTTCTTAGTTTGTGACGTTTTAAGGGAATCAAAGTGTTGTTCTAATTACTTTATCAAATTTTCATTGATAAAGTAATTAGAATAGTTTCCCTAACTTTAATCTTGAACGATCCATCTTGTTTCAATTCGTTTGAGAGGGTCAATTTACATTCCATATGTATCATAGCTCTTTAGCTATCGGGGTGTATGGTTGTTCTAATACCAAATGATGGAAATCATTAACTTAGCAACCATACATCCCGATAGCTAAAGAGCTATAATACATATGGAGTGTAAATTAACTCCCTCCAACGAATTGAAACAAGACAGATCGTTCAAGATTGAAGTTAGGGAAACTATTCTAATCACTTTATCAATAAAAATTTGATGAAGTAATTATAACAGCACTTTGATTCCCTTAAAATGCCACAAACTAAGAAGCTTGATAAGTTGAAAGGAAAAACAAAGTTTTTTGGGTTTTGAATGCCACAAGCAGAAAAGCTTGATAAGTTCCAAAATTCATGCAAGAACTTAAAAACAAAACACTCACCGGTGTTGAAAGTTGAATATACTTCTGAATTTTATTTCTTACAAAGGGAGTCAGCCTTGTTTATATAGTATAAAGGCTATGCACAAAGGGAATGAATCCATTAAATACATTAAATAACATTCATATTCCTAATGTATGAATGTAGATTACTCATGAATCTGCTTTGAATTGATTTGAATGATTATTCATGAATAAGCCCACAATTCCTAATATGGTCCAATATGGCTGAATGACTTTTATTCTTCAAAATGGGCTAAAAATTCATCCTTCTTTCAAGGCTAGACTTTCTCTTCACGATGCGGACTTATTTGAATCAGGTTGACTATTTTAGGCTCTTCTTATATCTATAGAACATTGACCAAATTTTGACCAGCTTGCTCCTTCCAAATGTCTTCCAATAAACAAGTTAAGGCTTCTTTCATCATTTTATATCTCTTGTCATTGGTCCTCCATGAATAGTTAAAGGGTCTTTGACAGAATTATAATCAACTTGCTCATTCATATCAAGTAGTATCGGGCGTTGAACAATCTTCACAAGTTCGCACGTTAACTTGACGGGAACTTGCCTTCGTGCCCAACACCCGGTGAGCAGTTGTTAGCGGACTTACAACTGTTCGTTCTACCTTCTAAAGTCCTTGTTTTCTCCTTCCTCTTTTTTCTTCCTTGCACTCAAGGTGCTCATTAAATTGCTTGTAAAGCTTCCCTCTTCGCGAGATGTCGACACTTGTTTGTCGCTCGTTTTCAAACTAATCAACCTTTTGTTTCACAGGTCCTTCGGGACCTGTATGAGGTTGCAACTAGGTTGACCCTTTGGAGACGCATATGTCGCAAGGGCGCCTCATGACTTAGGCAATCCTAGCTAAGTCCGAGGAGTTGGCGCAAGGGTGCTTCACGATTTAGGCAACTCCAGCTACGTCTGTGACTTTGCCGCAAGAGTGCCTCATGACTTAGGCAATTTTAGCTAAGTTCGTGACAGTATACCACCCAATATTTAGATCATAAAACTCGACGTGATGGTTAGTCATTCTTTTATATTGGATTTGCCATGTTGATATTTGTTGCAAAAAGTGAAGATCTAAATAAGCCAGAAGTGAAAATTTATTGAATTATTTTGATTTTATTGGATATGGTAAGAAAGGATTACAGGAAGTAGTGAGACAGAGAAATTGACTAACTCAGAGAGACAAGCCTAATGGACAAAATACCTAGGTTTTTTACTATTGAAAACATCAAAATAGTCAGATCAATGTTGCTTAGTTGCTAATGATTCTCTAAGATGCATAAATAACAAAAATACAATACAGATGTAGATGCTAATAATTCTTGACTTTTGCTATTACATGCTGGAGATCAGCATTAAACACAAGTAGCAGATTATTCGGAAAATTATAATACTAATCCAAGAAACTGGTTTAGTTCCCAGAAATCGAAAAGTTAAATATAAACTTGTTAAAACTAACATGTTCAGCATTCTTCGACTTATCAGTAGAAAATGTTTTCCTTGGATTCAACTACTCCACTTACTATCTGGCATCCAAAAATATAAATTCCCTTGCCTGAAGATAAAGAGACAGATAAGGCTCTAGCATCATATAAGTGCCAAGGGTTGAACTGGATTGGAAGGCTTTTATGAGACAAAATTAGCCTTTTCCATTCCATAAGTGGATTGGAAGGTTTGCATAAAAGCAACATCCAGAAAAACTACCGGCAAAGGTCATCCAAACAAGTTATGATAAAAGTCTTGTAGCATAGAAATGTGCAAAATCTTATCAATGTTCTTAAGTATGCAGCACAGCAGCATATAAATGCACATAAGTTTCATGATCATTGGATGAATTTTACCTTACAAACACAGATTTATACAAGAGATTAGCAACAATACTCGATACAATAAATATCAATATTTCAAGGGAAAAAAGATGAAGGCAAATTTACCGGTGGCAAAATCGGGAGAGATGGGTAAAGCAGGACCGATTTGATCTCGATTTCCATGCGCGCACGACGACAAATCGAAGACCAACCTTTACAATTTGAAGCAAGGGCTGTTAGGGCATGAGAAGTTTTGATCAAAAGTAGAAGGTAAAAGAGGGATTGCAAAGGAAATACCAATACGAGGACTAGTATAACACGCAAGCTTTCTTTCCTGTCGTTTAAGATGTTGTCATGATGACTTCATATCTATATTTCACATATATATATATATATATATATATATATATATATATATATATATATATATATATATATATATATATATATATATATATATATATACCTTTAGAATGTTTTGAAATTGAATTATTATTATATACATATTCCTCCAAATAATACCTTCAAATTTAAATTTTAATAATTATTATGAGAAAAATGACATCGATGATGTGATTGTTACCTCATGTGAGATGATATATTAGCATCATCTCACCGTCATAATACCATCATATATGATAGATAACCTCATATCACCATCATATAGACGTCATGTCGATATCACATGGATATCATATCAAAAATGACTATCACATCAACATCAAAATAATCAACACATTAGTATTGGGTAATAGTCATGTAAGTAGCATGTGATTATCATGATTATCAACACATATCTAATATGTGATAAGCACATAATCGATATACTATGGATATATAATTGACACTTACAAAAATTATCCCCCATAATATATCATGGGTTCAAAGAGTCCAACATAAAAGAATTCTCCCACGCACTTTTTCTTGATACCATTTAAGTCATGGATTAAATATAGGGGTGTTCAAAATGATTCGAACATTAAGATTCAAAACAAACCAAAATGAAAAAATTGAACCTATCTGATTCAATTAACTAGTTAATCGATTTTTAAATTTAAGTAATTTATAATATATATATATATATATATATATATATATAATGAATTGATTGCGTTTATTAAATTGGTTCAGTTTAATTGAACCAAACCAAAATTTGGATCCAATTTAACATATATTCTTAAAAACTTTATATTTTAAATATTATTCTAAACATTCTAAGCAAATGAAATTATACACAAGTGATTTTTTATTTTTAATTAAAAGATACTATAAAAAAATAATGACTTCATATGCAATATTTTTTTTAATGATGATGATGTATAATGATACATACAAATTAATAAAAAATTAAAAATGATTAATACATGAGAGACGAGATAGCGAGTAACATTGATGAAGGAAAAGCTATAAACTCACCGAGTTTAGATTGAGTTGATATTTTTAAACTAAAATCAATTATTCGAGTTGGTTAAACGAACAAAAGAAGAATATCCTCTCAAACTAAAATTATTTGTAGCCTTCAAAATCAAATTGTTGGTGAATTGGTTCAAACCGAATTAATTCTATTTGGATTTAATTTGATTTTTCAATTTAATTTGAACACTTCTAGTCAAATCTTCCAAGCCCAAAATTAACTTAAGCATTAGATGAATATTTATCAACAATATTCTCGATACAGTTCTATAGGGTTCAACCTCTTCAGAGTCGATGGGATTTGACCTTCTTAGCGTCGAATATATTTGATACCTTCAAGATCGGACGAGTATGGTGTCAGTCAAGATTGTAATAGATATATAATGAATATCGATTTTGAATCTACATTCAAATCAAACAATCAAATTCTATGATAATAATAATAATGATTCGATACTAAAAAGATAAAAGATGAATTAAGCCACTAACAACCTATATAATCGTGTGAAAGATCTTAGCAATATGATTGTTCTATGATTGTGTGATTGCATTAAGAATGATAAGTGAATGATAAATGATAAGTGTGAAGAATGATAAGTGATTGATTGCCTTACCAACCTATATAATCATGTGATTGCCTCAAAGTCCATGATGAGATTCTCACATTACTTCAAGGTTATAAGATTAGACCGATAATATAACATATATAAATACTTTTTAGAAAGAGAGTATCATAACTTGATTGCAAGAGATTAATTGGATAAAAAAAAAACTAGGGACTGTTAATATGATTATTTTTTGGAAAAAAAGTTAAAACAAATATTTATAAGAACAAAATATTACAAAGGTGAAAAAAGTTGATGATATAATTAAAATATTTTTATATTATTAGAATATATTTTGAATGTTAGAGCTAGCCCCGGGATATTTATCAAAGGGTAATTTTGGCAACACAACAAAGACAATAAAGCGGAAATAATAAAAGCGACAAGAACAAACAAAACACCAGAACACCAGATATACGTGGTTCGGTCAAATGACTTTGACCTACATCTACGGAAGAAAGATGAGCAAATTACTATTATAAAAGAGGGACACTTACAAATGCCTTAGGAAATGTTCCTAGGCCATAAAACACCTTCAGCTTCCTAAACAAGAAGACTTCAAACCATAAGCAGGTTTTCTTGTGATGCCTGCTGTACTTCTTGTGGTGTGTGTGGTACTTCTTGTGGTGTATCTAACATAAAAGCTCATGCCCTTATTTATAGTTCCAAGACGAGACAACAAGTCTGATTTTCCCGATGTGGGACTATGGGACTTGCCAAACTAACAAATCTCCACCTTGGCATGTCCCAACAAAACTTGCTCCACCTTCTTCACAAAAGCCCCAACGGGCAATCACCAATAATGAACACCAACCAAGTCCAAGCACTGCTTGAACTTGTAAACTGGAAGAGGCTTCGAAAACATATCAGCTGGATTGTCCTTCGTATGAATTTTCTGAACAAGGACTTTTCCTTCAGCAATCAACCACTTAGCGGAATTATCACAAGAAACTGCATCTGAATAGGAAGTAGGCTCACCAATTTCACTTGTTTCTTCTGCAACAGACAAAGCATATGCAACCAAATTTGCATACCTTTGTGGTGGTCGAATATTTCTCATATGACGCATATGCCATAATTTGGTGATGTCAGAATCAGACAATGATGATGACGAAACTGCAACTGAACCTGTGACAGTAGTTCCCTGCAGAATATACAAGCTACCAGACCTACAAGCTTTCATAACAATAAGAGCACTTCTAGAAACTTTCATAACTCCACCTTCAGCTGTGTATTTACACCCAAGGGCCTCTAGGGTGCCTAAAGAGATGAGATTCTTTTTCAAATCAGGAACATGTCTAACATTAGTGAGCATCCTCACAATACCATCATGCATTTTAATTCGGATTGTTCCTCTACCAACAACATCACATGCGGCATTATTGCCCATCAAAACAATTCCACCATTACAAGATTCATATGTGGAAAACAAATCCCTATTGGGACACATGTGATAAGAACAACCTGAATCTAAAATCCATTCATTTTTAGACTTTGTCCTGTCATCAGTAGCAAAGAAAATATTTCCAAAATTCTCATCAGATGCTACACTAGCTTCAGCGGATTCAATAGTTTTCTCAACAAATTTTTCCTTTTGCTTTAATTTATTTTTCAATTTAAAGCAATCAGATTTAATGTGCCCCATTTTATGACAATATCTGCATTCCAAATTTCTATGTCTAGATTTAGATCTAGATTTAGATCTACTACTGTCAAATTCTCTTTTATCCATTTTATCCCTGACAACCAGACCCTCAGCCTGATTTCCTCTACTTTCCCCAGTGATATCTCTGTCTATTTGCTCCTTAGATTTTAGTGCAGATTTAATTTCCTGATACGAAACTGTTTCTTTTCCATAAATCAAAGTATCACGGAAATGCTTAAAAGATTAGGGAAGAGAACACAAGAGTAACAAAGCCTTATCCTCATCATCAATTTTTGCATCTATATTCTCCAAATCCATAACCAAAGAATCAAACTTATCAAGATGCGAGAGTATAGATGTACCTTCAACCATCCGAAGCATATACAGACTCTGCTTCAAGTAGAGACGATTCTCCACTGTCCTCTTCATGTACAAGGCTTTAAGTTTGTCCCACATGCTCTTAGCCGTAGTCTCCGTAGCTACCTCCCGTAAAACCTCGTCAGAGAGGTTTAGAATGATGCTGGATCGGGCCTTCTTATCCATACCCGCAAGATCTTCCTTTGACGTACCATCTGGAATGTTCTCAGCACCCTGAAGTGCCAAATCAACTCCGTCTTGAACCAGAATGGCCTCCATCTTGAGTTGCCACATGCCGAAGTTGACATTTCTGTCGAATTTCTCGACAACAATCTTTGTTATTGTCATCGTTGCCAAAAGATCCCAAAACCAGGCTCTGATACCAGTTTGTTAGAGCTAGCCCCGGGATATTTACCAAAGAGTAATTTTGGCAAAACAACAAAGACAATAAAGCGGAAATAATAAAAGCGACAAAAACAAACAAAACACCAGAACACCAGATATACGTGGTTCGGTCAAATGACTTTGACCTACATCTACGGAAGAAAGAGGAGCAAATTACTATTATAAAAGAGGGACACTTACAAATGCCTTCGGAAATATTCCTAGGCCATAAAACACCTTCAGCTTCCTAAACAAGAAGACTTCAAACCATAAGCAGGTTTTCTTGTGATGCCTGCTGTACTTCTTGTGGTGTGTGTGGTACTTCTTGTGGTGTATCTAACATCAAAGCTCATGCCCTTATTTATAGTTCCAAGACGAGACAACAAGTCTGATTTTCCCGATGTGGGACTATGGGACTTGCCAAACTAACATTGAATGGTATAAGCATTTATTCTCTCGTATCACTTGGATAGTCAAACTAAAAATAAATAAAATTATTAAGAAAAGTCTTAAATTAAAGATTTTATTATTGCAAGGGGCTTGAATGATGAGAAAATTTTAGTGAACCTAAGGAAGTGCACATAAATTTGGATAAGGGAAAAAAGAAACATAGAGGGTGGTATGATTTTAGCTTTTACTACAAATTATGGTCTCATAATTATTAATACTCACTTATGAAAAATAAATAACCATTTTATTACTTTTAAGATTTGACTTAGTTATAGTGAGATAGTATTTCCTCACTAGAAAAGTAAATACATGGTGGAAGCTTGTTGAACCAACTTAGGTTGATTTTTTGGAAAGTATTTCACTGGTTAGACAATGGGAGAGAAATGTGATATATAGTAAATAATTTTATTAGATCAAGAGAGTGTAATTTTAAAGACAGTAATATAAGATTTCCTAAAAGTAAGATGCAGGAAGAGGAGATAATATTAATAGGATAATGATCATGAGCATGATAATGATGTTATTGATTGAATTTAAGATAAAAGGTATAACTTCAAGAGAGAGCAGATAGTTTGGTTAGAAACAATCACTAATAAAAATCATACTTTAAAAATTGATAAGATTGTGAATTGAAAAAAAAAAAGTGCTAATGTAGAGCATAATATAAAGCTCATAATAAATTTGTGTTATAATATGTACCAAGAATATGCATCAATTATTTTTATACTGCTAAAGCTAGGAAAAGAATTAGAGAAAACATAGGTAACATTAAGTTCATAAAAGATGAAGAAAAATACTTGTCAATGATATGAAGATCAATAAAAGGTGAAAAAGGGTCTTTTATAAATTATTTTAATAAATATTTTGTTTATAATATAGACGAGAGCGATAAGTTTAGAAATTATTTATTTATTCATAAAACTAGAGTAGACAAGGTAAAATAAAATTAAAAGATAAAAACAGGTAAGGATGATGGATTTAATATTATGTCTATTAATGTTTGGAAGAGTTAAGGTGATCAAGTGGTAATTTGCTAGACTCGATTATTTAATTTAAATTTTAAGAATATATCTAATATTTGAGAAAAGAGATGAATTTATAAGAATTAGAGGATATTAATTACAATGAAACTAAGATAATAAGTTCCATTACAAAACTTTAAGAATGAATGATAGAATGTAGAAAAAAATTCAAAATGAGCATTTGCGAGAAACAATAAGGTTTTGTGCCTTAAAAATCTATCAATGAAACCATTTTCTTATTTAGATAATTAATGAAAATAAATATAAATAAATAAGGATTCACATTTATTTTATTAACATATAACATAATAATGAAACTTTGAAAACTGAAAATTTTATATTAACAGTAAAAAACGAATGTATGAAATATAATTTTGATTATACCAAAGGAAAATTAATGACACACTTAGATGGATTAATGGATAAGAAATTCTTTAGGTATCTTGGATATTTATTATTCAGTGGGATCAAAAGATCAATCACAATTTAAATTTCTTTGTAGAATAAAAATTGGATGACTAAAGTATCAAAATGAGAAAGTTGAATGCTAGAAAAAAAATAAACCATGTTTTATGGTTTTGAATGCTAGGAAAAAAAAGTATAATTAATATGAGAAAGTTGTGGTAGATATATAAAGTTACTCAAAAGATAAAACAAGAATATTTTTATTCATAAATGCTCCAATAAAAGTAATGAGGAGAAGTCATCTAAGATGGTCTAAATATGTTTAAAAAGAGAATGAGAATCACCTATAGATATTGTTATCGAATGAGGTGATTTAGTCATCTAAGATAAAAGTCATCAATTAATATTGGTAGTCATTTAAGATAAAATGAGAATTTAGGGTTTTCAGTGATGTCTTCCACATAAATGACTGATTTCTCTCTTATATATTATTTATTTTCTATTCTATTTTATGTACATACATACATATATACATATATGTATATATATGAATATTTACATATATGTATGTGTATATATATACATGTATATAAGTATATATATATATATATATATATATATATATATATATAAGTATATATATATATATATATATATATATAAGTATATATATATATATGTATATATATATATATATATGTATATATATATATATGTATATATATATATATATATGTACATATATATATACACATATATACATATATACAGATATAGGACAATGGTCTATCTTAGTTGTGCTTTCTCTAATTTTCATACTAATACTCTCATTTCTTTCAGTTAGGATAGAACATTTCCTTTTATATTTCTAATAAATTCAATTCGAACAAAAAAATTGAATTATAAAAAACATATTAATTTGTACAATATTATTTATAAACTATTTGGCTAAGGTGCTAGTAAACGTGTCGAGGTCAATGATCATACCATTGTCAATTGGGAACAATATGCTTTCATTTTGGGTAGAATTACTCATTGCAAATGTACTTCAGAGGGTTCGTCCGTATTTTATGAATGATTGATTTAGAGCTCTCACTAAGATGGATTTCTCAACCAAATATATAGCATTGGATTTATTATCTCATATAAATTCCAGTAATTCAAATTAGTCTAATAGCAAAAACAATATCTGAAATGTTAATAATCTCTTTCTATTTATTTATTTATTTTGATTAACAAATTTTTTTAGGTTATTCTTAATGAATTAGTTAGTCGAAGAAAATTTATGTCTTTCACATCGACGACGACGGTCGCGTAATATCTCATCTTATGTTTATCGATGATATAGTTATTATCTTTTATTGAAAGGATAAACAAGTTAGAGTCTTCTCATGAACCTGAAAACTTGATGTTCTTCGTTTCCTGGATTCATCAATGGCTATGCGAGATCCTCTTTATCATGGAAATATCTTTGTTAATAGATTGATATCATCAAGGTTTCGGAAAAATGTGTCATGGCTCTGCAGAATGTGTCATGGCTGCACAATTTTTCTTGTAGCAGACCAACATATTTTTAATATGAGTGAAGGACATCAATGGAAGATAATTATTATTAATTAATATGAACCTTGATTAAAAGTAATTTAATCTGAATTTTCTGGATTTCCAATGATACACATAATAATCAATGCTACATCAAAATTCATAACAAAAATATGCAATTTCAAATCTTAATCCTTCAAGATTATTATTTTTATTTTTATTTGTGGTTCACAACTGATGTTGAATTCCTTCCCCTTGTTATGTTTCCAAGCCACTATTTTTCTGTGTTTGCAGGTATCTGCTGTTCCACATGCGGTGCCAACAAACAGTCTCACAAGGATTATGGCAAAAGAAGGTGTTTCGTAGCATTCCCTATCTCAGCTGCTATCAATCAATGGAGGTCTAATACTTTCTGAGGACACCAAAAAAGAAGCACTCACAGTGGTGGTCACCGGGAATCCACTAGTGCTCTTTCGTGCAGGGCCCGTTTACATGAAATTTGTCCCCTACCTTGGATGTGTTCATGACCTGAGGAGCACTCTTGGCCTTGCACTACCATGTCCACCAATGAATGAACGCAGTCCATTCCTTCGATTCTGCTTCTTTGACAAACAAATGGATGTGGATAAGGCAAAAGCAACTTCACGTTAATCCACGCCACCACTTCTATCCAGCGCAGGAAAAGAGAGATTACTCCTGGCCAAGGAATTTTGCATTTAGTATCATATCAAAATGCACAAGGCATGTGTTCGTTCGCTCCAGTCTCCGACCGGGGACCCTTGAAAGCACGATGCATGACCACATCATTGCAGGCCTTTTTATCGGAGCCTCACTCTTGCACTCACCTATCGTTTATCGATCGAGCATCTTCCTCCTGTTTTGTTACTCGTGTGCTGCAGTAGCATGAAAGCTAAGCAGCAGGTGTTGATGGCTGCAAACGCTTCATTAGGCTTCCAAGACGCCATGGACAGAATCTGGTTCCATAGGAACATTCTTTTCTTGGCGCCTACTGGATTAGACCTCCCCGCGATGAAGAAGATGACAACCTCGTCAGAGACGCAAAACTCGGAACCGGTTCCACGATGCAACTCGCAGAAGGTAATCACCATGAACTCAGGAATACATACCGACTTACGTGCTGACATCAATGTTTGGCAGCCTAAATACAAGAACAAGAGACCAACAACATTGGTTCTTGGTTTGCGAGAACCGCCTACGGGAGTACTCCGGTCATGTCCTTCGTTCCCGACGACGAGCTCAGATCTCAAGCGTGAGAGCAGGAGCGACAGAAGAAGAAGCAGAAGAAGAAGAGCGATGAGCAGGTCGCGAAGCTACAGGAACGTGACGGAGCTGGAGAACTACGAAGTGAAGGGTTTCATGGACCTGGGTTTTGTGTTCCGGAAGGAGGAGTTGAGCATGGAGATCATGAACATAATCCCAGGGCTGCAGCGGCTGGGAAAGGAAGGGAGAGATGACGAGGCAAGCAGAGAGGAAGAGGAGGAGGACGAAGGCGTGGAGAGGCCATATCTTTCTGAGGCCTGGATGAGACATGATCTCTCAGTCGTCAGCCCATCGCTGCAGCCGAGATCTCCGTATGGAGCTGACATGAAGAGGCAACTCCGTTTCTGGGCCAGAGAGGTGGCTTCTGTCATCCACCACAGATATGTCGAGAACTTGTAAGTCGTACGAATACACATAATTATACGATCTCAAAGTAATTAATCTCACTTCTATGAATCAAATGGGTATTATGTTTTCTGTTGGATAGGATTAGAAGAAAGTGTGTTGTCATAACCCTTCATCTCTATCGACAGTTCTCAGGAGAACCCTTATTTTGTGTGCGTACATGTATGCGTGTAATGTATGATATGATAGTTGACGATGTAAAATCTGTGTGAATGAATTCTCCTCAATAAATCACAAGTTTGTGAATGATTTTTTTATTAATCCCTCGTATTAGTAAATATATTACTTAGTATTTTTCTTCTTTTTTTTTAATTCTGTAATCCCAGTAATCCATCACGTGAGAGATTGATGGAGAGTATATATATGATTCATATAATATTTACAAATTATATATATATATATATATATATATATATATATATATATATATATATATATATTGCTAATATTCATATAGAAAACTCAAGTTCACTATAGTTTATATCAGTTGGTTCGAACTAAAAAGATATGTAAAAATACGTATCTTAATTTTTCTATAAACATGATGAGTTTCTAAATGATGTCACCGTCATTTAAAATATAAATAGCAAAGACTAACTATAATGATTCATAGGAAAGTTCTTTTGATTTTGTAAATATTCTAATAGACTATGATTCTCTAATTATCTAATCAATATAAGTTTATTATGGTACCATAAAGTGTATATTCCTATTTTTTAACTTAAATGTAAGGTTAATTATTGTTGAAAAAATTATTATAGTAAAATAATTTTTTTCCTCTTGTGTTAAAATAGATTTCTCATCAAAATACTAACTTGTTACTAAAAGTAAATATTAACCAGAGCAACATAAATAACAGAAAAATGAATCAATAACAAAATGAGACATCAAATTTTTATGTAAAAAATGTGAAAAAAATTACGGGATCGTAATCTACTTCAAACTTCTACTATTACTAATAATGATAACGAGTTTATAATAAATTTTCTTCAAAATAACTAGAGGATCATAATAACATCAAGAACATATATCATGGCTCAACAATAACATTTCATGAAAGTAAAATTTTAAGTCTTATTAAGTGGGTATAGCATAAAAGTATTTTAAAGAGGATAAACTACAGATCGGAATCGTTAAGATTGTAGAGCTTATTGCAAGGATTTTTATAAAAAATTTAAGTCAAAACCGATGAAGTTTAACCGCTTGATCATCTAGTAAGAGTCTCAAAACATTAACTTTCTCTCTCCTCTTCTCTATCTATTATTTTTCCTATACCGCTATAGTTTCCACCATTCACACACCTCTTTCACCCGTCCAAGCTCACCTATGGGCTGGACCCAATAATTCTCCCCCTCAAACTTATATAGTGGGTTGTACTAAGCCTGCTCTTCACTTACATGCTTCAAGCTTCTCCTTAGGTAAAGACTTTATTAATATGTTTAATTCATTCTCATTAGTATGCATCTTTTCAAGTATAATTCTTTCATCTCAAACACATCATGAATCTAGTAATATCTTACATTAATATGCATCTTTTCCAAGTATAATTCTTTCATCTCAAACACATCATGAATCTAGTGATATCTTACATTAATATGCTTGGATCTAGAATGATATGTTGAATTCTCGAAGAGATGAATGATACTCTTATTGTTATAGTAAATAGTATATCCTTCCCGTTTCAAGCCTAATTTCAGTAGAAACTTTTTCATCCATAAAGCTTTCTTACAGACTTCAATAATTACTATGTATTCTACTTCTAGATAAAACAACACAATTCTGTAAATTAGACTGCTAAGAGACTGCTCCCCCTTACAAACCATCAAGAATCCCGAAGTGGACTTCTTGGAATTAGTATCGCATGCCATATCTGCATTTGTGTACCTCTCTAGCACAGGTTCACCACTTCTGAAATATAAACACTACTTGAAAGTATCTTTTAGATATCTTAATATCCATTTTACTACTGCCCAATATTCCTTACCAATATTAGAGAGAAATCGACTAACAATTCTAACTGCATGAGCTATATCTGGCCTAGTAGAAACTATAACATATATCAAACTATCTACTGCAAATGAGTAAAATATTTTTTCTTTTTCTTTTTCACTTGTAGGGCATTGTTTCGAACTAAGCTTGAAATAACCTATAAGTGGAGAACAAATTGCTTTGGCTTCACTCATGTTAAATCTTTCAAGAACCTTTTTAATATATATCTCTTGAGATATTCAAATCTTTCCATTCTTCCTATCATGAAGAATCTTTATGTTAAGTATTTGTTTTGCCAATTCTAAGTCTTTTATAGTAAAAGACTTAGCTCATTTTTAAACTTCTCAATTTTACTAGCATCATGGCCAACAATCAACATATCATCAATCTATAGTAGGAGAATAAGAAAATCATCATTTGAAAACTTCCTTGTAAACACACAATGATCAAATGTAGTTCTTTTGTTCCCTTGACTCATGATAAAGAAATCAAACTTTTTATACCACTATCTCGGTACTTGTTTGAGTCCATATAAGCTTTTCCTAAGCTTGTACACTATATTTTCTTTTATCTTGACTTTAAAACCTTCTAGTTGCTCTATATAAATTTTTTCTTTTAAGTCATCATGAAAAAATATAGTTTTTACATCAAGTTACTCAACTTCTTGGGTAGCCAACCAAGAATAACTTGAATAAAGAATATTTTCACTATAAGAGAAAATATTTCTTCAAAGTCAATACCTTTCTTCTAACTAAATCCTTTCATAACTAGTCATACTTTGTATCTTTATTGTGCCTATTATTTTCGGTCTTCATTTTATAAACCTATTTATTCTTGAGAATTTTTTCCTTTTAGGCAACTTTACCAAGTCATCTGTGTGGTTCTTAAGAAAGGATCTCATCTATTCTTGCATGGTTTTAACCCACTCATTCTTCATTCTTGTGCTCATGTAGAATAGCTTTTTGGTAAGTTTCTGGCTCTCCCCCATTAGTAAACATAATATACTCATGTGCAGGATATATTGTAGATGATTATCTCTCAATAGAATCTCAACTAGTGGTGGAGGTGCATGGTTTTTAAGTAAGGATCTCATCTATTCTTGCATGATTTTAATCCACTCATTCTTCATTCTTGTGCTTATGTAGAATAACTTTTTGGTAAGTTTCTGACTCTCCCCTATTAGTAAACATAACATACTCATATGGAGGATATATTGTAGATGGTTATCACTCTTTTGTGGATTTTCTCAATGGAATCTCAACTGGTGGTGGAGGTGTTTGCTCAAATTATTCAATTTGTTCAATATCATCAATTGTAGAAGCATTATCACTAACATTCTCACCATAATCTTCTTTTTCATCTCCCCCATGATCATCATGAATTACAAGTGGAGAGACTAGACCCAAACTTCAAGGAATATATGTTAGGATCGAGAGCACTAAGAGGGGGGGGGGGGGGGGGGGTGAATTAGTGCAGCAGAAATCTTTCAGCGATTAAAAATGAAAGCTACGTTCGTTCGATAAAAACGATTTCGATGTAAAAGCCGATTTTAAGATTACTTAAGATTAAGCGCAGTTTTACTTCTAAACGCAGTTTACGTCTAAACACAATTTACGTTTAAATGCAGTTTGCGTCTAAACACAGTTTTACGTCTAAACGCAGATTTACGTCTAAATGCAGATTTACGTCTAAACGCAGATTTACGTCTAAACTCAGTTTACGTCTAAAACGCAGTTTTACGTTTAAACGTAGTTTGCGTCTAAACGTAGATTTACGTCTAAACGCAGATTTACGTCTAAACGCAGATTTACGTCTAAACTTAGTTTATGTCTAAAAACGTCTAAACACAGTTTGGGCAGTTTTACGTCTAAACGTAATTTTACGTCTAGACACAGTTTCAAAGGGATCTGAACTTAGAAACTCGTTCGTAAAAGCGCAGAAGACAGTTTTGCAGAATCAAGGCGTAAACGTAAACTGCAATGTAAATATCGTACGAAAACACTGGTTTACGTCTGAAAGCAGATTCGGACAGATCAGCACTTAGAAACTTGTTCGTGAAGGCACAGAAGACAGTTTTGCAGAATCAAAACGTAAACGTAAACTGTAATGTACGAAAACACCGATTTACGTCTGAATGCAGATTCGGAAAGAACATCACTTAAAACTTGTTCGTAAAAGCGCAGAGAGCAGTAGTTATGAAGGAGGTTTGCAGTAATGATAAAGTGCTCAAAATAAACGCAAACCAGAGATTTAGAGTGGTTCGGTCAGTCTTGACCTACTCCACTTTTGGCTTCCTCCACCGACGAGGTCACCGACGTCAACTAGAGGCCTTCCTTCAATAGGCGAAGGCCAACTGCCCTTTTACAGTTTCTCTCCTTTTGATAGGCTCAGGAGACAACCTTTACAGACCTTTCTCTCCTCACTTTACAACTCAAAACTTGAAGAACAGAAGGAGGAGACTTAAAGGCTTTACAACACTTTTGAGCTCTTAGAATCACAGAAAAGATCAAGATTTCGGTGTAGGTCTGTATCTTTTCAGTGCTGAATGGGTGGGGTATTTATAGGCCCCAACCCAATTCAAATTTGGAGCTCAAAACGATCAAATCCCGGAATTCCGGGATCAGGCGGTTGCACCTCTTGACTGGAGAGGTTGCACCGCCTGGCAGAGCTCGAAGACTGAGCCCAGGCGGTTGCACCTCTCTGTCAGGGGCGGTTGCACCTCCTGAGTCTGGCTCGGAGACTGAGCCCTAGGCGGTGCCACCTCTTGACTGAGGCGGTTGCACCTCTCTGCCAGAGCTCGAAGACCGAGCTCAGGCGGTGCCACCTCTCTGTCAGGGAGGTTGCACCGCCCAGTCTTGCTCGAAGACTGAGCTCAGGCGGTGCCACCTCCTGGCTGGGGCGGTTGCACCGCCCAGTCTCATTGGGAGACTTAGCCCAGGCGGTGCCACCTCCTGGCCGGTTGCACCTCCTAGTGCAATCAGGGTCTGAATGGTTAGCTCCATTCGGCCCAATTTCAGTCTTTCAGGGGCCCAATTGCCCCAAGATTAAGCCAATGGGATCACCTCCCATTTTCCAACTTAATCAACATGCTAACTACGATTAAATCTAAGACAATTTCTGTAGCTTTGCTTCGGTGCGTCAATCGCTTCTTCCGGCGAGTTTCCGGCGAACTTCCGTCGATCATCCGATGAACCCTCGGTGATGCTCCTGCGGACTTCCGGCAAACTCCTGGACTTTGCAACGATCCACTTGGCGAGTTCCGACGAGCTTCGCTTGGCAAGCTTCTGGACTTCTCGGATCTGTTCTCGCAGAACCTCCGATGACCGTCCGAACTTCCGTCGAACTCTCGAACTCCCAACGTGATTATGAACTTAACTCCGGCGCAACTCCTGCTGCTTGTCTAACTTTCATCGTAGTTAATCCTGCACACTTATCTCAACACATAGATTAGACAACAAATGACAATTGACTTCATCATCAAAATCCGAGATTCAACAATCTCCCCCTTTTTGATGATGACAATCAATTGATAATGGAGTTATCCTTGACTCCCCCTGTCTATATGCCATAGTTGAGATAAGTCAACCTTGAATTCAAGACCCAAGAATTCAAGTGACGTATTGATAAGTTAGATCAGTTAAACTTATCAATACTCCCATCATGATACTCATGATGTATCTCTTTAAAGATGATGTCAAGGCTTGACATACATCATCAAGTTTGTATGATTGTGTTTGTAACTATTCATCATGTAGTTTGAACATTATTATATAAAGCTGTGAAGCACTATTACATGATGCACACATTTAAAATAGTCTAGCAAGTTTTGCATTTTCTTCACATGATAAGATATCAACTCAGGGCATAATGCAAACTTTAGCACATGTTCATATATCTCTTGGTGATGCAAGGATGGCATAATCATAGCAGTGTTTATCAATTTATATATTTCTCCCCCTTTGTCATCAACAAAAAGCATAGTAATTATGATACCAGGAAAATAATATTAGCAAGCTTATAGAGGAATTTTACATAGATTGCTTTAAATACTTCTTCCCCTTTTTGTTATATACGTAAAGATTTTGCAGGATGGAATACATACACATTACTTCATCAAATTTATTCATGAAAGTGTACGAGAAAATCTGTTTTATAGCATTCAAATAAATAAGATGCATTCGGACAAGATTTTGTTGCAGATTTTCACATAGAAACATGGCAATCAAGTGATTTGATAATTCAATATAGTCCGAAAAATAATTTTAGCAAGTTTATCTATTCGGACATATCAACATTCCTAATCAAGCCACAAGGTTTTCAAAACTTTTAGTTTCAAAGCACAACATTCTTAATTTGGACACATCACATACCAACCAGTAATGATACCATAAAAATCTAAGATAACTTTTACCACAAGGCGCAAGATAGATGTTTACAGCCAGCACATCAGAAGTGAGTAACATAAGAAGTTTACAACAACATCAGGTGTTCAACAAGTTCATTGATGAGGTGGAAAATTAAAGTGCCTAAATAAGGAGTCAAATTGACTATGAATTTGCTGCAGCTCAGATAGGATTTGATTTTGTCGTTGTTCAATCCGTTC
The DNA here is from genome assembly GCF_036884655.1 of Musa acuminata AAA Group. Classification (NCBI taxonomy): domain Eukaryota; kingdom Viridiplantae; phylum Streptophyta; class Magnoliopsida; order Zingiberales; family Musaceae; genus Musa; species Musa acuminata. The sequence goes on from NC_088349.1 coordinate 35,881,026, forward strand.
TTGTCTCTGTTCGAATCGATCCATTCGAATCCCAATTTCTTCGATGGATGTATGAGTTTGCTCAACTGGATGTGTTTCCTCAAAGGGAAGGGTCGGAGGAGATTGGGTACCCCTAAATACTGGTGTTTCCGGTTCTGGTTCAGGTTGAGGGTGATCAGTCCTTCTAGGGATTCTAACCCAGTTACCGTTTCTATAGTAACATCTTAGTCGGTGAAGTAGATTTTTGTTTATTATGCTGAATCTATCTACTTTCATTACTTCTTCTGGTGGTATTAAAATGTCGTAAGCTTTTATTATTCTTGTGATTATACCACCATATGGGAGCATCATATCTTTCTTAGATAATTCTAACATGTTTTGTTGGATAAGATAACCAAGACAGATGTCATGTCCCTTCATGATTAAGTACATAGTTCCTAATTCTAATTGACTTACTTCATCATGATGGTATTGTTTGGGAAGAATTATACTAGTCATGATATGATGAAGTATCTTAGTGTTCAAAGGCAGTAGATGTTCACAACTTTTAGGAACCAATGCTATGTTTGGATTGGCAAAGATTGTTCCTAAGGCTTCAACATAGGATGTTCCAATACTTTCATCATCCCATGATCCTCTAAAGTAAAGTCCTATGCTTTTTATGGGAATACCTATCATATCACAAATGAACCTATTAGTGATTGAGATGTGTTGTCCTAAAAGATAGGTGGACATCCTTTCTTCATCATCTATTTGTATGTTATTGTAAAATAATCTAACTAGCCTAGGATAGATGGGTTCGTTAATCTGCAAGATTGGAAGTAGATCTAGGTTTGCAAACCATTGGATAGTCTCTAAGTCTCTTAGTTCATTTAGATCTACGTATTTTCCCTTATTGATACTTCTAAGTTCGAAAGAGGAAAATTTTTCAGCATGGTTTTTTGAATCGAAAAGGGTTAAATCAAACTCTTCTACTAATCTCCTCTTTCCCTTGTCCCTTGAGGATCTTCTAGATCCCATAACTACTGCTGTTTAGAGGGATGATGATGAGTAAGAGTAAATGAAGAACAAAACAGAATTTAAGGGCTTCTTAGAGAGTACCTTTGTGAAATCTTCAAGAGAAGGAAGGATTCTTGATGTTTTGCTCCGAAATGGGAGGTATTTGGAAGGCTTAGAGGAGTGAAATGAGAATGGAGGAGACTTGGAAGAGTAGAGGAGGAAATGGGAGTGAGTTGGGGTCGGTTCTACCGCCGGCCCTAGCGTGGGTTTAAAAAGGCAGAGTTGCGGGCGGTTGCACCTCTGGCTGGAGCGGTGCAACCGCTGGCAACCCATGGTAGCTGGAGGTGCCACCGCTAGCTGGAGAGGTGCCACCGCTTGCAGCCAGTGAGCACCTAATGTGATTTGATCAGGGAGCCTTTGCCTTAAGGAGAGTTTTTCATTTCAGAGCAATTAACGTTTCTTACGTGATTTCGTATGAGTTTTTATTTAAGGAAGAAGCTCTTGTAAGATAGATCTTTTAACATGCGTATGTCGTACGTATGTTGATAGTTTGTTTGGTATCCCTTTTAAGATCATGACATATTTAGTTTCTTCATGATACAAGAATTAATTCGTAGATGATAGAGTTGACGAGTTCGAAGATCAAGGGGATTTGGGAATCATATGTTTCTAATAAGGTTGTATCCCAATCGCATTTGTGATTTCATAACTTCCACTTGTTACTTTAGTGTTGCGAGTTCCTTTTTGACTCTTGGTTTATGACTATCGAGAATCAAGGAGCAGAATATTATTTCTTGCTCCAGCCTAAAATTTTAATGGTTTTATAGGAAGGGATGATTTTTAGGTACCCATTTGCTTTTGGGTGTCTCACAAATAGATCTACATTTCCTATCATGTTGCATAGAATTTGTCATGGTTCCTTTAGGAACCCAAATTAATTTGTTTGGACATATTTTCTTGAATGGACAACTATGTGTCTTGTGTCCAAATTTACAACAGAAGTTACATTTTGCTTGGTGTTGAACATGTAAGATGGAGCCTTTTATAAAAGTGGTTGGATTTAGGTGAGGACTTCTCACAAATCCAATTCCACCTCTTTTTGGAACGTGACCCTTGTTTGCAAGGATCATGTTCAATAACTTGCTACCAACCTCGAATTTCTTCAAGGTGTCCTTGAGTAGCAGGTTTTGTTTTTGGAAAGTTTCTAAATCATGACATTTGATACATGAATTTAAACTATCATGATGTTCAACTTTTAACTTGTCAAACTCACAAGTAAGACTATCATGCACCTTTTTCAGCAATTTATATTTTCTACTGATACTCTTGCATTCGTCAAATAAGTCATTGAAAGCATTTAATAATTCATCGAAAGATAAATCAGCATTTAATGAATTCGTTACCTCCTCTCCGATAGCCATTAAGGCGTAATGAGCAACTTGCTCGGTGTTGGACTCCTCTTCCTCAGATGCGCTCGAATCATCCCATGTTGCTTTGAGCGCCTTCTTCTTTGTTGTTCTCTTTTTGGCTTGGGGACAATCACTCTTGTAGTGTCCCGGCTTTTTGCACTCATAGCAAATAACTTGATCCTTCTTGGGTTCAAGTTTATTTTTAGTATCATTCTTAAACTTATTTCTTTTAATGAATTTTTTAAATTTTCTAGTTAGAAGTGCCAAGTCATCGTCACAGTCCTCATCACTTGAGTTTTCTCTCAAGTGATCTTCAGAAGTTTTGAGTGCCATATCCTTCCTGTTCTTTGGAAGGATGTCTTCTTGCTCTTCATGAGCTTTACAAGTCATTTCGTAGGTCATTAATGACCCGATTAATTCTTCAAGAGGGAAATTTCGTAGATCTTTTACCTCTTGAATAGCCGTGACTTTAGGATCCCAACTCTTAGGAAGGGATCTTAGTATCTTATTAACAAGCTCAAAGTCCGAAAAGCTCTTTCCGAGTCCTTTTAGACTGTTGACGACATCCGTGAAACGGGTAAACATGTCGCCAATGGTTTCACTCGGTTTCATCCGGAAAAGTTCGAAAGAATGTAACAGCAAATTGATTTTTGACTCTTTTACTCTACTTGTGCCTTCATGGGTCACTTCGAGTGTGTGCCAAATATCAAATGCAGTTTCACAAGTTGAAACACGATTAAACTCGTTTTTATCAAGTGCACAAAATAAGGCATTCATAGCCTTTGCATTAAGAGCGAAAGCCTTCTTCTCCAAATCATTCCAATCGATCATTGGAAGAGAAGACTTCGAAAATCCATTTTCGACAAGATTCCACAATTCAAAATCCATAGAAATAAGAAAGATCCTCATTCGGGTCTTCCAGTAGGTGTAGTCCGTCCCATTGAACATGGGTGGACGCGTAATAGAATGCCCCTCTTGGTTTCCGACGTATGCCATTTCTCTTGGGTTTTAATCCGTTAGAGAGTTAACCTTGCTCTGATACCAATTGTTAGGATCGAGAGCACTAAGAGGGGGGGGGGGGGTGAATTAGTGCAGCGGAAATCTTTCAGCGATTAAAAATGAAAGCTGCGTTCGTTCGATAAAAACGATTTCGATGTAAAAGCCGATTTTAAGATTACTTAAGATTAAGCACAGTTTTACTTCTAAACGCAGTTTATGTCTAAACACAATTTACGTTTAAATGCAATTTGCGTCTAAACGTAGTTTTACGTCTAAACGCAGATTTACGTCTAAACGCAGATTTACGTCTAAACGCAGATTTACGTCTAAACTCAGTTTACGTCTAAAACGTAGTTTTATGTTTAAACGTAGTTTGCGTCTAAACACAGTTTTACGTCTAAACGCAGATTTACGTCTAAACGCAGATTTACGTCTAAACGCAGATTTACGTCTAAACTCAGTTTACGTCTAAAAACGTCTAAACACAGTTTGGGCAGTTTTATGTCTAAATGTAATTTTACGTCTAGACACAGTTTCAAAGGGATCTGAACTTAGAAACTCGTTCGTAAAAGCGCAGAAGACAGTTTTGCAGAATCAAGGCGTAAACGTAAACTGCAATGTAAATATCGTACGAAAACACTGGTTTATGTCTGAAAGCAGATTCGGACAGATCAGCACTTAGAAACTTGTTCGTGAAGGCGCAGAAGATAGTTTTGCAGAATCAAAACGTAAACGTAAACTGTAATGTACGAAAACACCGATTTACGTCTGAATGCAGATTCGGAAAGAACAGCACTTAAAACTTGTTCGTAAAAGCGCAGAGAGCAGTAGTTATGAAGGAGGTTTGCAGTAATGATAAAGTGCTCAAAATAAACGCAAACCAGAGATTTAGAGTGGTTCGGTCAGTCTTGACCTACTCCACTTTTGGCTTCCTCCACCGACGAGGTCACCGACGTCAACTAGAGGCCTTCCTTCAATAGGCGAAGGCCAACTGCCCTTTTACAGTTTCTCTCCTTTTGACAGTCTCAGGAAACAACCTTTACAGACCTTTCTCTCCTCACTTTACAACTCAAAACTTGAAGAACAGAAGGAGGAGACTTAAGGGCTTTACAACACTTTTGAGCTCTTAGAATCACAGAAAAGATCAAGATTTCGGTGTAGGTCTATATCTTTTCAGTGCTGAATGGGTGGGGTATTTATAGGCCCCAACCCAATTCAAATTTGGAGCTCAAAACGATCAAATCCCGGAATTCTGGGATCAGGCGGTTGCACCTCTTGACTGGAGAGGTTGCACCGCCTGGCAGAGCTCGAAGACTGAGCCCAGGCGGTTGCACCTCTCTGTCAGGGGCAGTTGCACCTCCTGAGTCTGGCTCGGAGACTGAGCCCCAGGCGGTGCCACCTCTTGACTGAGGCGGTTGCACCTCTCTGCCAGAGCTCGAAGACCGAGCTCAGGCGGTGCCACCTCTCTGTCAGGGAGGTTGCACCGCCCAGTCTTGCTCGAAGACTGAGCTCAGGCGGTGCCACCTCCTGGCTAGGGCGGTTGCACCGCCCAGTCTCGCTGGGAGACTTAGCCCAGGCGGTGCCACCTCCTTGCCTGGGCGGTTGCACCTCCTGGTGCAATCAGGGTCCGAATGGTTAGCTCCATTCGGCCCAATTTCAGTCTTTCAGGGGCCCAATTGCCCCAAGATTAAGCCAATGGGATCACCTCCCATTTTCCAACTTAATCAATGTGCTAACTACAATTAAATCTAAGACAATTTCTGCAGCTTTGCTTCGGTGCGTCAATCACTTCTTCCGGCGAGTTTCCGGCAAACTTCCGTCGATCATCCGATGAACCCTCAGTGATGCTCCTGCGGACTTCCGGCAAACTCCTGGACTTTGCAACGATCCACTTGGCGAGTTCCGACGAGCTTCGCTTGGCAAGCTTCTGGACTTCTCGGATCTGTTCTCGCAGAACCTCCGACGACCATCCGAACTTCCGTCGAACTCTCGAACTCCCAACGTGATCATGAACTTGACTCCGGCGCAACTCCTGCTGCTTGTCTAACTTTCATCGTAGTTAATCCTGCACACTTATCTCAACACATAGATTAGACAACAAATGATAATTGACTTCATCATCAAAATCCGAGATTCAACAATATAAATAAAGGTTTTTAGCTTCTCAATATTGTCACAATCATCAAACAATTAGTTTTCAAGAAACATAACATCTATGCTTTTAATAATCTTTTTATTCATTGGATCACATAATCTATACTTAAACTCTTTACGATCATATGCCAAGAAAATATATATTTTTGCCTAATTATCAAGCTGAGACCTCTCATCTTTGGGAATATAAATAAATATTTTACACCCAAAGACTCTCAAGTGATCATAAGATATATTTTTTTCTTTCCATACTCTTTTTGGAACATTACATTTCAAATGAACTGATGGAGAAAGATTTATCAGATTAACTGTAGTTCTCACAACCTCCCCAAAAATGACTTAGGTAATTTGGTATGGGAAAGCATACACCTAATCTTGTCTTCAATGGTTTTGTTCATCATTTCTACCACATCGTTTTGTTGAGAAGTTTTATAAACTATTTTCTCAAGCATGATATCATGGAACCTGCAATAATTCTTAAAAAGACCCTTATACTTGCCACCATTAGCTACTTGAACACACTTTAGATTTCTGTTAGTTTATCTTTCAACACTGATATGAAATTTCTTGAAAACATCGAGTATCTAATCTTTAGATTTCAAAGCAAAAACCTAATTTTTTCTAGAACGGTCATCAATGAAAGTAATAAAATAAAGAATACCTCCAAGAGTTCTAGTTTGCTTAGTATAGACATCAATATGAATTAAATTAATAACATTTGATCTTTTAGATAATAGATATATATGAAAGGCAACTATATGTGTTTTCTAGCTAAGCAATGACTACAAAATTTAAGAGATGTACCTTGCAACTCTGGTAAGAACTGTTTTTTAGCAAGAGTTTAAAGTCCTTTCTCGCTAATATGACTAAGCCTCTTATACCAAAGATTTATGCTTTTACCCTTTTGAATTGCATTAATCTCTTATTTGTGTAGCTTAGCTTCCATGACATAGCAAGAGTTTAGCTTCTTTCCTCTCGTCACAATTAAAGAACCTTTAGTGAGCTTCCATTTGCTTTCACCAAAATAGTGTGTAAATCCCTCATTATCAAATCTACATGTAGATATCAAGTTAAGATGAATATCTAGAACATGTCTAACATTTTTTAGTATCAATTTGCTCTCAGTACCGATCTCCAAGTAAATATCTCCAATACATATAATCTTAGATGTACCACTATTTCCCATTTTGACATTGTCAAATCACTAGTAGTGTAAAATCTAAAAAAATCACCATGAGAAATAACATGAAATGAAGCACTAGAGTCAATTACCTAGTTACTATCCTGAGCTACAAGACTAACATATTAGTTGTCACAAACAATAACGATATCACTTTTAGCAACAACCGTATTTGTCTCTTTCTCATTTTTCTTTCTTTCATTCTGTTATCGCTTCCAAAACATACACTCTTTCTTCATGTGACCTAGCCTATTATAGTAAAAATACTTGATATCTCTTCTAGACTTGAATCTTCCTCTATAACCATATGGATTTCTATTATGACTTCTTCTATATCTATCTTGTTTTTCAATAATAAATGCACCAGAAGAATATTCTCCATGTTCTTTCCTTCTAGCATCTTCATTTAGTAAATTGTCTTTAACTATATCTATAGTTAGAGTCTCCTCTAACGTGGAGTTATAAATTATCATCATATATATTTCCCAATTTTCAAATAAAGACTTGAGAAGTAACAATCCTTGTATCTCATCATTTATATTCATTTTTACAGTAACCAACTTATTTGCAAGACTCTGAAATAGGCTTATGTGCTCAATAATATTATCAACATCTTTATACTTCAAATTGATAAGCCTTTTGAGGAGAGAAATTATATTTCTCACTGTCTTTTTCATAAAGAGATTTTCTAATATTTGCCAAGCAACATCTGGTTTTATCAAAACTATGCTCATTTAAATTTATATACATCCATCTTTTAATATAGGCAATAGATTTTCTATGTTGAATCTCTCATTCTTATATTCCATAGTAGAATATTTATATTTAATTTTGATGGGCTTATATAAATCTTTGTAATAAAGTAAATTTTTCATCATACACCTCCAAATGGAATAATTTGATTAGTTCAATTTAATCATGACTCTTCCATTTCAATCACATAAGAAAAACTAGCATTAAATAACCTAGTTTTGATACTATTTAATTGGGAAAAGCTATTATAGTGGAATTTTTTTTTTTTTTTAATATCAAAATGAGTTCCTCATCAAAATACTAACTTATTACGAAAAGTAAATATTAACTAACATAAACAGTATAATAATTAATTAATCATAAAGTGAGACACCAAATTTTTACATGAAAAACTCAATGAGGGAAAAACTTCAACTATCACCAATTATGATAATAGATTTATAATAAATTTTTTCTAGAATAATTAGAGGATCATAATAATATCAAGAATACATATTTTCGTTCAACAATAACACATCATCATCATCACCGATGGATTTTATGAAAGAAAATTTTTAAATTTCACCAAGTGAATATAGCAGAAAAGCATTTCAAAGAGGAGAAACTACAGATCGGTACCATTAAGATTGTATAACTTATTATAAAAAAAATTTACATAAAATTTGGATCAAAATCGATAAATTTAACCGCTATATCCTCTAACAAAAACCTCAAAAACCCATCTTTCTCTCTCCTCTCCCACTCGCGCACGTCTCCACTTCCCTATTTCTTGTTTTTTCGTTTTTTTAATATATCAGATGTGAGGTTAAGCCCACCCACCAATTATGATATTTTAGACTTCTTTTGTAAATAGTTTTTGTACTCAGAGACTATTTGGGATAGTGTCGTTGTTTGTCATGTTGAGGACAAGTTGCCTTCTCAGAATTTTGACAATAAAACCTGATACATAGTTAATTGAAATAAATATGCAATTAACTATAACCGATCGGGTTATTGTTTTCATTCGGACTTCATAATTCGTTGAGGAAATTCTTGCAATGGTAACTATTTTATTTACGTTATTTTGGATGATCTAATTTTTGTTTATGGAACCCAAATGCAATGGAGTTTATGATGACCAAACTTTGCCCAAAGAGGTGGTGAATTAGTGTGGATACTTTGGTCATTGTAAAAATATCAGAATAATAATATGCATGTGTGGTATGATGATCTTGTCAATCCAAAAGCTCGTCTAGAAGATCTTTCAAAATCTAACTAAAGCATGAATACTCGAGGAAGACAAATAAGATCCTTGCATGATCTCAAATGTTTTCCTATTATATGCATCCTGAAACGCTATATTTGTACCAAACATGGTCAGATCTCAAGATATGACAGCATAAAATCATCAAGTGGAAGGCAACAGATGACAGCAGAACATCAACAGTTGTCTCAATGTCTGTTCTTAGTTCCATATGTTCAGAAACAATACACAAGAAAGCTCAAGAAATCATAGAAATAGTTGTGCAATCCACCTCAAACTGCTCTCACTCAAGACCAATTTCACACCAATATCGATAGTACAATAAACAAGTTCGGTGTTTGCGCCATACTCACCACCAGGCACTTCTGTCAGTTGCTGCTAGAGCAGGCTACCTGCTCCCACCGTTGCTTGTTTGCTCGACGCAAGTAGCTACATCTTTCAGTGGGGCAACATCCAGTTTCGGAGGACTTGAATTGCACCTAATTCTTGCTGGAGACAATATGCTGCACTTATCTGCCACTGGATACGAAATATGCTTCTTTACCGCATTAACAGATCCCCTCTCGGGAGTTTCCACATTGTTATTTGGTGGCCTCTGGAACTGAGATTTGGCCCTTGCTGATTCTGTCGATGCCATGTAGCTTGGGATGCTGGGAGAGCTTGCTAGGCTTGCATCATCCCCGAATGATGACCCTGCAATACTTTGCCTCCTTCGACGCCCTGATTGCAAGCTGGCCATGCTTCTCGAGTCATCAGTGGCGGCAGCTCTTGAGCTCACTGATTTCTCTTTTCCTGCATATGAGTGTTTGGAAGGGGGTGTTAAGGGTGAATGGTGGCTGGAGGAATGGCTTGACTTCTGATGATCCACTGGAGTCCTTTGCAAATTGGTATCCTGATGTGCATATAATTTGATTATTTGCTCCCCAACTCTTGGGCTTGCTTTCATTGCGTGGTCATTGACATCTTTGTTTATTGCATTGTAGTTCTCCCATGGCCTAGATGCCATCCAGCGCTCCAACCAGCTCCAACCCCATTGTGGATTGTTTGGGTTTGTGAATGTCGGGGTTACTTCTCTTGAAGAGTTCTTCCACTGCTTCAGAGCAACTCTTCTGGGGTTAAATCTTTATATCAACTACTTTATGCAATTAGGAACTATGAAAAACCAAAGTTATATATATCGAAAAAGTAGATTTTTAGTTTGAAAATGGAACTGATACCACCAAGACATAGAACTCAAGGATCGAGAACAACTAGGACATTTAAGAAAATGTGGAGTCAATGCCCAGTACCTGATGAGAAAATGCATACGCTAGTGCCCTTTCTCTTCTTATAGCAGCCTCTTGCTTGTTAACTAGATTTGCTTCGATTTGTTCTTTTGACCAGAGACTGTCATCCCATTCCTCTCCTACCTAGTACCATCAAAAACAAAAAAGAGCTCAAATAAGTCAATGTGAAAAGAATTTAAATGTTAAAAGACATAGGCACCACATTATTGATGCAAATAATATATTTCCTTTTCTTGAAGAAACAGTTTCAAATATAGCTACAGCTTGATTAAACAGCTCAATAGGAATACTTAATATTTGAGATCATTTAAAGAGGCAGTCCTTCACTTTGAAGTGGAAATTGCAAGTTACATGAATTGAATGTGCACTATGTTGCCATCAGATCCTGACTGTAAATTATGTTGCAGTCAGATTATATACTGGACTCTTTTTTCTGCTTATTAATCTAAATAATCATTTAATTCTTAACCTATGCTGCACATTTATTTCTTACTTTGCACATTTATCATACTGCACCTTTAGAGAAAGACCAAAGAAATTTATACTACAAAACAATCAAAAGAATATTTTTGCCTCTTGGTTTAATCAGCGATATCGCCTTCAATTGGTGAAAAAAAGGCAACTCAACATATAAGGTTCTACTTCTACACACATGGGTTCTGAGGAGCGTATGCAACCCTACCCGAGTAGGTTATACTCTCTATAATAATACACTACTGTGATATTGCCCAATTGGCAAAGGATAAACCTTGCCATGGTCTGGCAGGAAGATGTTCATGCAACCAATCCCAAGTAGTTTGGAACAAACTACTCATTGTTGTAAAATAAATTAATGAATGACGAAGGTATGTTACATCCATCTAGACTCCACTGAAATGTCCCTTTGACTACTTACAATAATCTACACCTAGCTGAACATACTTTACCATAATCAACAGTAATCTTTGTGCAGATAGTGTTTGCATCCATCCAGATTCCATTTAAATGTCCTTTTGACTACTTGCAAACTACAATATAGATCTAGCCAAACATACGCCACCATAACTATCGGTGATCTTCATGCATATCAGTTATCTTGGTGATGGGTAGGCAGATAGCTATAAAAAACCGAAGCATGAATAGATTTTGTATAATTAGTGGAAAATGAATTTAGGCATTTACTTTTTGTTTCTCAAGTTCCATTTCATGTTTCAGCTGTAGCTGCCTTTGCAGAGCTTGGTTTTCTTCTCTCATTCTGATCCTCCTTGAGCGTATCTGTGACTGAACTCTGGCCATTGTTTGCATGCAGTGTAATGTGCTTGACGTCTGATGCTTGGCAGCATTACCGTCAACTAATGTCTTCAACCTGACAAATCTCCTCAAACCTTGCAGTGCTATCCTTGCCTTGATGAAAGGTTTAGGCATAAAAGTAACAATTCAAATTGAAGAATAAACTGAGAAAAAAAAAAAAAAGTAGCTTAACATAGCAGGGACGACTGAAGAAGCAAAACTTAGAAGATTACATTTGACACAAGATGGTCACCATTACAAGTCTGATTCTAGACCGTATGTTGAACCATAAATAACACTAAAATCTTTGAAAAGCCAGCTCATTGTTAAACACATTCATGAACGCATAAAGAAAATCGCAGATCAGGCCATGCATACATAGTTGATGGTTGGAAGACATTGTTGGCTCTACATCCTACCAAAAACACATGATTTAAGGAATCAGAATGGGAGGAACCAATTATTAAAGAGCTTGTAAGAAAACATAAAAAGATGGGGGCAGTTTAATGTTGTTTTCACACACATGTTAGATGAATCTAATTTCATACACAGTAAATTAGATTCATCTGTTTCCCAAAAGTGCCTAATATCAATATATCAAAATTATTGTAAAGCTCTACAAAGTTCCTTTTACAGAAGACCATTAAATTCACACATCATCTTAGCAAAACCTTATAGTATCTATAGCCATCGATTAAATAACAAAAATAGATCGAAAGAGATAAGTTAATCTATCAAGAAAATTACAGCATGTAGGACCATGCAAGGCCTTCTTTCTTTGTTATCCAATAAGAAGAGATGGAAGTTAAGTAACCCTAAATTGCATTCTTTATTAGAATGCCTTATGTTTCCGAATGAAAATCTATGTAGCCAACTTTTGCTTCATAAAAGACTTCCATATCTAGTGAACTGTGAAATCTACAAACGAATCAAGCATGGAAGAACCAAACTTATACAATAAGATCGAATCAAGCATAACGATGTTATACCAGGTACCCACGAAAAGCAGTCTGGATCTTGATTGCTGCAGCCTCTTCTCTCGACTTGCCCATAAGTCTTGTGATGGTGAGTCCAACAACCGCTGCCGCAGCCTGAGCAGCAACATCTGCAGTTTCTGCTGCAGCAGCACTGGTGAGAGCCACATTGTAGGCATTCTTGCTGTGTTCATCCTCCACTTTCACCAATTTAATGCCCTGTGAAAGATGACAATCCGGCGGTTTGGTGGCATCAGTAATTGATTTCTCTGACACTTCAGAAGGGACCGGAAGATAATGTTTGGGTCTCCTCAATTTCCATTTCCTCTTAGATTTGTGGTTCTTCTGGTTAAATGAAGAAGAAAGTAAACAACTTGATGACAAAAGAATTTGACAGGGACATCTCAGAAGCCAGAGGAAGCCTGAATAAGAATTCTAACCTGGCTTTTCTTCTCATTGCTCTCAGGGTTGAATGCTCTGCTGACAGCAATAAACCACTTCCCTCTCCTTCCCATGTCGTTCTTCTTCCTCCTCCACTTGTACTACTGGATGACCCCCGTGCGCAATCCTTGATATAATAATAAATAAGAAAGCTAGTTAAAACCAAATCTCAACTCTTTTGCATTTATTTGATCCATCGGAAACAAAGAACACCAAGTGAAACATATATGCGCTTCTCCCAGAAATCAAAACATTGTCCATCAGAAATACTTGATTTTTCTTTCCTCCTCACGAAGTGGGGAAACTTTAGAAAGGCAAACCAATAAACAGCATGAAAATTACTGAGCTTTCACTCAAAAACCGAAGCTACAACAATAAACTCCCGAGCTAAAAAGATCCTCCTTTTTCAGTCTCTGGGAGGTTCTATCAGAGGTACGAACAACTCTTTTGCATTTATTTGATCCATCGGAAACAAAGAACACCAAGTGAAACATATATGCGCTTCTCCCAGAAATCAAAACATTGTACATCAGAAATACTTGATTTTTCTTTCCTCCTCACGAAGAGGGAAACTTTAGAAAGGCAAACCAATAAACAGCATGAAAATTACTGAGCTTTCACTCAAAAACCGAAGCTACAACAATAAACTCCCGAGCTAAAAAGATCCTCCTTTTTCAGTCTCTGGGAGGTTCTATCAGAGGTACGAACAACTCTTTTGCATTTATTTGATCCATCGGAAACAAAGAACACCAAGTGAAACATATATGCGCTTCTCCCAGAAATCAAAACATTGTACATCAGAAATACTTGATTTTCTTTCCTCCTCACGAAGAGGGGAAACTTTGGAAAGGCCAACCAATAAACAGCATGAAAATTACTGAGCTTTCACTCAAAAATCGAAGTTAGAACAATGAACTCCCGAGCTAAAAAGATCCTCTATTTTCAGTCTAGGGGAAGTTCTAGCGGAGGTACGAACTTTAAGAGAGAAGCAGCAAACGTTTATCAGGTCCAGTTGGTGGTGGTGGAACCGCCGGACCTCCGAGGAGCGCAGCTTTCCCCCGTTTTCTGGAACGAAAGAGAAAAAGTTCCTCCTTCGGTCGACAGGGAGAAGGAATAGGAAACAGGGCGACGAAGACAAGAAGGCGAGAAGGGAACCTGCAGGCAAAAGGAGAGCAGACGCCAGCGTGGAGAGCACAGCCACCGCAGCTGGCGCTCCCCCGGCGACGGACCCCACGGTCGCCGTGGCGCAGCGGGGTGGGGCCCGCACGCCCACTCCCTTGACAGCAGAACGCAGCTGTCGCCATCCACAGATTGCGATCACCGATCTTGCATCGATGACAGTCACTGTCGTCACCTGGGAAGTTGGTGATGGGCAACGACGATCGTCTTTGACCGTTGGTTTGTCGATGTCCCCTCTTCAGGCATTTGCTGTAATACAAAAAATATAAATAAAAAAAGGAAAAAGTCTTTTAGTTTAATAAAATTCCTCTCTTTTTACCAAAATTATCCCTCGTAGGGTCTCGAATTATTAAAATAAAAAAAAGTAAACCCTCAATTATTTTTTTTTATTTTTATTTTACTTCAAAACCTACATCCTCTCTTTCTTTTCCTTTCAATTTTATTGTATTAAACCAAACCACTGATTGATAACAGATAAATGAAGCTAAAACTTGGATCGATTAAAAATATACAATATTAAATAATTTAATTTATATTAATAAATATAAAAATTATATAAATAAATATTATTTTAAATTATAAATATAATAATAAAATTTAAAAAAAGTATAATATGATCAAAACCTTATCAAAACAAGCTAAAACTTTCATAAAACCTTTAAATGGATAAAATTATAATTTATGAAATTTATTTGGTATTTTCAATTCTTTTTTTCTTCTCTTCTCTTTTTCTTTGGGATGAAGCAAATTGCTCTCCTTTAGTTTCTCCTTTAATTTATTAGATTTAGTTAATATAAAAATTATAATGTGATAAGCATGCATGAAAGAGGTTTATCTGTAACAGACACCATTATATTAGCCTGTGACACATGTTCTTTAATTTTTTTTTTTGTTATAACTTAATATGAATCAACTTTTGAGATACAATTTCATAAAATATCATGCTTGTTTGTAAATGTGTTTTCCAAAAAAATCATGATTTAGACTCACTTATATTATTTTTGGGACAATTCAAAAGCAATGTAATTATGTCAGAACCTGATCAAAACAAATTAAAATTATCCTGAAACCTTTGAACTGTTCTTAGATGGACAAGAATATAACTTTTTTTAATTTAAGATAATTTATTTGATTTTTAAATATTTTCATATTGTGAATACTCTAATTTTTAAATTTTATATAAAATTCAATGATTTCATATAATATTTTATAACATTTGAGCTTCTTTGTTGAAATTTTGGTAACCCACTTATAATTTTTTTTAGATATAATTCAAAAACAATATAACTAGGTCAAACAAAATCAAAACAAGTTAAAATTTTTAGAAAACCTTTGACAAAAATATTATTTTTTATTTTATAAAATTTATTTGATATTTTCTAGTATTTTCATATTATGAATACTCATGGTATTTCTAATATTCTTTACAATTTGACAAAATGTCACTACAACAAACAATACTTTTAGCTACAGTTTTTTATTTGTATATCCTTGTACTTTTAACTAGAACAAAAAAAAAAATATATATATATATATATATATATATATATATATATATATATATATATATTCCTAAAATGAAAAACCGCGAAAAGATATAACTATGGATTTTGCAACTGCAGGTAAAGGTCTACATGTTAGATATTTTTTCCCTTCAAATGAAGACCACATCAATAGTTCATATATCACTAAATTTCCATAACTCGAGTAATAGATGCTTTTATCTTACGAATAAAAATCACCGTAATAGTATAGTTATTATCGTGATTATTCAACTACACACATTTATCCCGTAAAGAAAAACCACTGTAATAGCTTAGTTATTACTGTAATTATCTAATTACAGTAGTATATTTTATTATTCAATTACAGTGATAGATATTTAAAAGACAATCACAGTAATAATTTATATATTTATACTATTATTCCTTTATATAAATAAGTACTTTTATCTAATGAAAGATAATTACTATGATATACTAACCACAATGATAGCTCGCAATTCATTATATATATATATATATATATATTAATCATATTAATTGATATAAAAATTATAGTATCAGTCTCCGGTACAGTACATCCAATGTCATATATAGATACACTGATAGTTTTCGATAGCATAACATCAAAAAAGTTACAAAAGATATCATTCCTAGTGCTTCTCTCAAAATAAGATGGCTGCTTAGAGTGAATAATAATAATAATAATATATAAATATAAATATAAAAATCATATGATAAAAAGATTTTTTTAATTTATCCTATATTATTTATTCGAGAAGCTCTTTCATCCAACAACATTTGCGATTGAATTCGCGTTTCTTTCATAAGCACTTTTTTTTTAAGTTTTCATTTACTTATCGAATTTCTTCGTCTTTCTAGTATACAGTCGATGAGATCTGAATACTATGAAGAATTCATATGAAAGAGATGGACTTATGTTATAAGATCGAATATCTTTTAATACTTAAGAAATGATATCTTAACTTAGTGGAGGAATATCTGTGACTTAAGATTCTTTATTGTTATTATAATAAAAACAAACATATTCTTAAAAAAATTTAAAATTAACCAAAATAAAAGAAAATGACATCCGAATGAAAAGATCTAAAGATACATAAAATTACTTCAAAAGTTGAATTCCTAGTCAAAATAAAGTAACTTGTGCTCGCATAATTTACCACACAAATGTAGATTATTCTTAAAGCAACATTGGTTACTTTATAAACTTTTTTCTAGCTAGTCTTTGGACCACACTTTTAAAATAGATTTTAAACTTATTTAGAAGCTCAAATGTTACCAAATATTGAATGAAAACATATGGTGTTTTGTTAGAAAATTAAAGAAATTAAAAAAATTTCGGAGTATTCATAATCTGAAAAATACTCTAAAAATATCAAATAAATTTTCTAAAATAAAAAATATATATATACATATTTATGTCTATCTAAAAGCAATTGAAAAGTATAAGTGGTTCTAAATCATGATTTTTTAGTCTAACCTATTTAGAAGCTCAAACATTACGAAATATTCCATGGAGGCATCAAATTTCATCAAAAAATAAAAAATCATAGTATTCATAATTGGTCTCACTGTGTGATTGGTTTTTTGCTCTATTGTTTATGCTGTACTGGTTGATATTTACATTTGAATATCAAGTTGGTATTTTGATGAGGAACCTATTTTGATACACAAAAGGGAAAAGAATATTCCGCTTTAACAGGTTTTTCCCAACAACTTGAAACCTATAAATACCCCTCTCATCCCTGGTTAAAATACACAAGCACAAAGAGTCTAAAAGCAAAAAAACACCGTAGAAATCGCTTGAGAGATCCCTCCTCTAGCCTTAAACTTAGAATTTTGTTTAGAGAGGAGTAAGTGAGTGCTTGTAAGGGTTGTCTCTTAGACCCGTGAAAAGAAGAAGAGGGGTGTAAGAAGGAGTTGGTCTTCGCCTATTGAAGGAAGACCTTTAGTGGACATCAGTGACCTCATCGGAGGAGAAAGCCAAAAGTGGATGTAAGTCAAGATTGACCGAACCACTCTAAATCTCAGTTTGCATTTACATTATGCTCTTTATCTTATTTGCAAACTGCCTCCATTTCTTTATATTAACTATACTTCTGTTTTGATCTTAAGTTAAAATTATTTACGAAACGACTTTTACATCGGAATCGATTTTCATCGTACGAACGTCGTTTTAATCGAAAAAAATTTTCCGCTGCACTAATTCACACCCTCCCCCCCCCCCCCCCCTTAGTGCTTTAGATGGCTGCTTAAAGTAAATAATAATAATAATAATAATAATAATAATAATAATAATAATAATAATAATAATAATAATAATAATAATAATAATAATAATATAAATATAAATATAAAAATCATATGATAAAAAGATTTTTTTAAATTTATCCTATATTATTTATTCGAGAAGCTCTTTCATCCAACAACATTTGCAATTGAGTTTGCATTTCTTCCGTATCTTGAGCACTTTTTTTTTAAGTTTTTATTTACTTATCGAATTTCTTCGTCTTTCTCGTTGTTCTCAGACTATATGGTCGATGAGATCTGAATACTATGAATTCATATGAAGAAGATGGTCTTATGTTATAACTTCGTATATCTTTCTCTCTTGTCCTAATTCTTAAGAAATGATATTTTCACTTAGTGGAGGAATATCTGTGCCTTAAGCAAAAATATTCTCTTGTCCATTTGGGAGCAATCCAAAGGTTTCCTAAGAAGTTTCCATCTGTTTTAATCAAGTTCTGATCCTATTATACTAAAAAACATTATTTTTGAAACACATATTCAGAATATTTTTGAAACTTGTATAGAAACTCAAATGTTACACAATAAATATTGAAGGAAAGCATGACATTTTATCAAATTTTATCAAAATTAAATAAATTAAAAAAAAAAGTCAGAGTATTCACAATCTACAAATATTAGAAAAATATCAAATGAATTTCTTAAAATAAAAATAGTTGTTATATTTTTGTCCATCTAAAAGCAATTCAAAGGTTTCATGAAAATTTCAATTTGTTTCCATCAGGTTTTGACCTACTTATGTTGTTTTTGAACTGTCTTTAAATAATGAATTTTTTTATATTACAATTTCAGAATAAAATTTAAACCTATTTAGAAATTCAAATGTTGAATGCATCAAATTTTATCAAAAATTAATTTTTTTAAAAAATTAGAATACTTATAATCTAAAAATATCAAACACACATCCCAAAATAGATTTAAGTTATAATTTTGTTCATCTGGGAGCAATTCAAAGGTTTTCTGACAGTTTCAACTTGTTTTCACCAGGCTTTGACACCAAAAATAATATAAGTGGGTCTAAGTCATGATTTTTTGGACCACACATTTGAGATATGCTTGAAACCTTTTTAGAAACTCAAATTTACAAAATATTAAATGAAAGTCAAATTTTGTTTAAAAAGTAAAGAAATAAAGAAATAATAAAAATTCAGATCAGAAAAATATCAGCTAAATTTTTTTAAAATATAAAAGTTGTGTATTTATCTATCTATCTGTCTGGGAGCAACTGAAATGTTTCTTGAAAACTTTAACTTGTTTTGATACAATTATACTGTTTTTTGAATTGCCCCAAAACTGTGTCTAAATCATAGTTTTTTTTTTACCACACTTTTAGAATAGGTTTCAAACCTATTTAGAAACTATTTTAAGTGAATCTAACTTTTTAAGTCTCAAAATCAATAAAAAAATTTAAAGGCTTAAAAATAAAATGCAATGGTTATATGGACCTTTCAAATTTATTTTAATTTTTATAAAGTATTTAAAAATTTTATATTATTTATTTATTTTTTAAAATATATAAATTTTATCATCATATTATTTTTTATTACTTTATAGTTAATAAAATTATTATTTTAAATTTATTATTTTAGAATTTAAAAGAACTTATATAATTAGCTATTATATAAATTAATATATTATTATATTATTTAATATTATTTATTTTAAATCGATCCGGGTTTGGTTCAATGTAATAAATTTGATAAAACATGGCTGAGGGTTTCTTTTATCATTTTAAAAGTTCTAAGAAATTTTAGAAAAGGCGATCCTCCCAACTGAGAATTTCTATAATAAGAGAGCAAATTTATCTTTAAAAATAATATTATTTTATAAAATAATATAATATAAACGGAGATAAGGAGATGCAACAACGAGTAAAAAAACTTTAGTTTGATCTTACTTTAAATTGTTGATAACACAATTTGACCAAACTGAAGTCAGTATTAAACTTCTTAACATATCTAAAAAAAATAAAAACAAAAACAAAAAACCAACTGCACCACAAACCAACTTTTTTCTCACTGTCAGATGATAGCAATCGTTTCTTACCGAGCCCTGCAACCTCCCGAGGAAGAACCTTAGTTGCTTTGCGATGCTTCTACTATAATCGCTCATCCGCCCCTAGCAACCCCACTGTCGTTCCTACAAAAGTGCAACATCTCTTTACTGCGGTCGATTTCTCACTTGAGGACGTCGTAGTTTATACTTATTCGTTAATCCAGTATTTCACTCCCATATGAAATATATTACTATTGACTTTCACTTTATGCGAGAGTTGTCTGACATCAACTAAGTGTTTCTCATGTACATACGACTGATTAACTATCAGACTCACTCACGAAGACTCTCACTCATAAACTATTTTTATTGCATCGGTCCAAGATCGATATCCTTGACATGAGCACTATCTTGCAGAGGCATGATAGCAGATAAGATTTTTTTAATTGTACGAGAAAATATCATTATTTTGTTGAGAAAAATCCTTCCTCCTAACTTGTAAAAATAGAAAAAATATATCAATAAATTTTAATAAAAAATATATCTTATATCACTATCAACCATCCGCTAAGGAAACAAAACCCTGCTGCACTACAAACACACTCTCTCATTTCTCTCTATCAACGCCGTAAGAAAACAAAAGAGAGTTTTCTTCTCCGCCAAACTTCTTCCCTCCTTCCTACCCAGATCAGTCCTCTTACCAAATCTTAAAGATCCTATTCGTTGTTTTTTTTTTTTTTTAGTTTATATATAAAGATATATTACATTAGAGATATAGTTGTTGACTAGTTTAAGCT
The DNA here is from genome assembly GCF_036884655.1 of Musa acuminata AAA Group. NCBI lineage: Eukaryota > Viridiplantae > Streptophyta > Magnoliopsida > Zingiberales > Musaceae > Musa > Musa acuminata. The sequence continues at coordinate 35,901,513 of NC_088349.1, forward strand.
GATAAAGATGTTGTGATGCCATTGCGAGGTTTTGAGATTGCATTCCATCTTCATAATTATCATCTGAAAACGAATAAGAAAATAGTACCTTTTCACTCGATTTAATGTGCTAATTATTGAAATGGCTTTGTCATCCCAATGCATAGAGTCAATTGGTTCATATCCAATCAGCAAAAGTACATCAAGTGTTATGGTATAAGCAACGAGATGGCTGTGCAGTAATGATTGTCAATTTGGTGGGAGTTTATTTTGCAAAATGCGTTTGTATATATATATATATATATATATATATATATATATATATATATATATATATATATATATATATATATATATATATATATATATATATATATATATATATATATATATATATATATATATATATATATATATATATATATATAAAGATATGTGGCGAAGATTTAATTTAATAAAATTTATCAAATGAAAGAGATTTCAAAATTTTAATTAATAGATATGGTATATTATTACCGAATCAATATTTTAAATATATAAATTTATTGAATGATAATTAGGAATGATACATTATCATTAAATCAGTTTATTCAGATTAAAAAAAAAATCAGATGAGATTTTGAATCATCCATTTTTGAGTGAATATATTAAAATATTCTAAGAATTTTAACAAAATGACATGATCAAGTGCTTGGTGTAAAGCTATGAACGAAGAAATTATATCCCTATCGTAAAAATCCTAACTTGCAAGTCGTAGGTCTTCCGTCCAGAAAAGAATAATTAATTAAAGTGGACTCAATTCAAAAGCACAAGACAATGGGATCTGGCAACCTACTGTCTATAATTTTATATTGATCAGTATTGTCATGATAATGATATTAGTAAATGGGAAAATAATTTTAGTCATCTTCTTTAAAATATTTGGTGAGGACATGCTTGCAGATCATTTTAAGTGTTCTTTATGATAGTTGATCCTCTTACAATAATTTATTAGATTATTTAGATAACAGAATTTATTAGATTATTTAGTTTAGATCAATTAAATTATTTTAATTAAAAAATCAATTGATCGAGGACTATTAAGATATTGATATTTTATGTTTTGATGAACTTAAAATTTTTATCTAAATATATTATTTTAAAATAATTATTAATTATTATTATTATTTTTTTAAATTAGGTTTATAATAGTGATGTGATTGTTATCATGTATGTGACTATGTTAATGGTCTATACTGAAAATATAACCTGTAAAAGGAATTACGAGACCATCAAAATCATTAATGAACTAATGAATCATATATTAAGCATGCTTCCTCATAAGAATAATTATAATTGTTTATATATTCTTGTCGAGGGTAAGTAGGGTGATTCTTTTGAAGATTAGTGAGTTATCATACTTAGATAGTTCATTCATCAGTTGTTATTGAGAGGAACGTATCTCCGTTTATTATTTTTATCTAATAAAAGAAAAAAAAAAAGAAGTTAAGGACAAGGGAAAAGTATCGCATAGAGCTTCTAAATCCGGCAGAAGTTAATTTTATCTTAATTGCATTTATTCTCGTCTAAGTTGAGTTGAGACAGGACTTGTGTTCTAAGTTTGTCTACAAGTCGGATGGTTAATCGGGAAAGAGTAGCCGAGAATTCTTTTGCACTGCTCCTTATTTACTACTTGTCCTTCTTAAATGCTTTTGTCCTCTCTCTCTCTCTCTCTTCACCACTCCGATGCTAGTAGCTTCACCTCTCCTTCACCATGTTACATATTGTTCTCCTCGTCTCCGATGCTAATAGCTGGACTTTGAAGTCACCTTCCTGCTAATATCTCTCGATCCCTTTGAATCCAACTTCATCACCCCTCTACTAACTACGACGTGTGAATACCTCATTAAATATCTACATTCGCTATCGCATCTTGTCGTACACTCTTTAACGGTTTCTTGTGTACATTCTCTACGTTATATTTTCTTACCTTTTTCATTATTTTATCTGATACGATATCTTTAAGATATTATAAACATCGAAAGGATCACCAAATCACCTTCGAAGACTCCTCATTTGACTTGATGAAGTAGATTCGTGAAAATAATCTAGACAGTAACATCACGTGCATCACGGATCGTTGTTATCGGTGGTGATGAAAAGCTTAATAAGCATCAAATATAGAATGAAGGGGGAAAATAACACAAATTAACAGAAAAATGAGACATCTTTACGCAAATCATTGTCCTAAATGGTTACACAAAATGTAAGGATTTGAACAAATTATATAATCTCATAACCAAGTATGTATAATTCTTCGATGTGAAGACTTTTGTTGGCTTGCATGTTAAAATAAATTTGACGAGTATGATTGATACGTTAACGAACAATTCTCATTTTATTTGATCGTTAGAACTAGTAAGTATCTTAAGAGTTTTAATTAATTTTTAATTACTTAGGATGTGTTGGGAAAAAACCTATTAAAGCGAAAAATATCAACTAGCTTTATATATCAATTACTTTTCCCTATTAAACCTATTAATTACTTTTCCCTCTTTATATATCAAAATGGGTTCCTCATCAAAATATCCAAATAAAAATATTAAACAGCATACCATAAACAAAAGAGCAAAAAATCAATTGAACTCAAATCTTTTTAACATGGAAAACCCAATGTAGGAAAAATTACAGGATCGTAGTCCACCTCAAACTTCCACTATCAATAATAATGATAACAATTTTACAATCGGTCTTCTCTAGAATAACTAGAGGATCACAATAACATCAAGATAATAGATCTTGGCTCAAGAAGAGCATATCTTCATCACATAGGGTGGATCTCCTCGTAAAAGAATTCTAGGTCTCATAAAGTGGATATAGTAGGAAAGTACCTTAGAGAGGGTAAACTGTAGATCAATACTGTTAGGATTGTAAAGTTTGCTGTAAGGATTCTCCACATAAAATTTGGATCAAAACTGACAATGTTTGGCCATCGATCGTCAAGCAGAAAATTCAAAAATCTTACTTTCTCTCTCCACTTTTCTCTACACCCTATCGCACACGCGTACCCTGCACGCACTCTCTAATTTTGCTACCCTCACCTTTTGTTGTTTCTTTCAATTAGTGATTTGGGCTCAATAGGCCCAATTGTCCAAGCCCACATATGAGCTGGACCCAATAGGATGAGTCCTAATTAAATTCAAACTCTTCCACGGATTATGATTTAGATTATGGATTCAAGTGAAGTGAGAAGAATAATCTTTAGAAAATTAAGATTTGTTCGTATAGAACATTTTGAGTCTTAATGTCTCGATGAGAGGAAGAGGCAAGACACTTTCGGTGCTCTTCATATTTTTTTTCTCTAATAGTAATAAAGAGGATAGAGAGAAGAGCTGTTTAGATCTTATGCTTAAATTTGAGATAACCCAAGGAAGAGTGATTTTTTTTTTCGATATAGTAAAGAATTTAATTTTTTCTAGATAGTGAGTTATATAATCATATTAAATCTTATATCAACTTTCTAATATGTTTTCTATTTGATGATCTGTGTTTCTCTCCCTACAAAATAGGTGGTATCAAAGTCCAAAAAGATTAAGTGATTAAAGATTTGATAAGAATGTCATCAATTATTTCTATTGGTTTTATTGTGAAAAAAATTGATGGAGAAAATAATTTTACCCTATATTATAGGAGGGTGAATGATATTATTATCTAAAAGAAAAGTTGAACAGATGAGCAAGCAAATTAGAGAAGATAACGACAAAGATAAGAAGAAGTGTAAATATTATACATCTTTGCTTCCTAATAATATTATAAATAATATTATCGATGATAGCTCAATTTTGATTTTTTAAAAAAAAAACGTGCACGAGATAGAAAGGTGTGCGAATTTAAGAAAAAAAAAGTTAAAATTTGAGACTTTTGTTAGACGATCAACTGATTAAACTTCATCAATTTTGGTCTAAATTTTATGTGAAGAATGTTTATAGTAAGCTTAACAATCTTAATGGTATCGATCTATAATTTATCCTTTTTGAGATACTTTTCTACTATACCCACTTGGTGAGATTTATAAATTTTTCTTTAATGAAATCTATCCATGGTGATGATGATATATTATTGTTGAGCCAATATCTCTATTCATGATCCTCTAGTTATTCTAAATAAGACTTATTGTAAACCTGTTATTATTATTGGTGATAGTAGAAGTTTGAAGTGGACTATGGTTTCGTGATTTTTTTCGTATTAAGTTTTTCACAATATCTCATTTTATGATTAATTCATTGTTTTACTATTTATACTGATAAAAAATAAAAAAAATTATTTCACTATAATAGTTTTTCCCACATCTATAACAGTCTATAAACCGTATGAAGATTCGTCTAAACACTTTGGCTGGCTAGAGAATTTGAAGGTTAATTTTAGAATTCTTGGACCGGTGGCATCTGGGGGCTCCGCTAGAAGATGGTGTTAAGTTGGAGAAACAAGAGGCTAGGTGGCTTAGAAGCTTCATTGGGACTTCACTATAGATGCTGTGGCTAAACAAAAACGAAGCTAAGTTTCGAAATTCATGAAGTAAGATATAGAGAGTGTGTGCATTTGGTATCTTGTAAGTGTTCTTATCAATCCTTCTGTTTTTAAATACTATATCAGTCTTCTACTTCAAAAGAAGATAAAAAATCAGTAGGAAAAGGACGTGTCAGAGGAGGATTTCATGGTAGAGGAAATGAAAGAGGAAGAAAACACTTTGATGAGCATGATGAACAAGGGTAATCAAATTATGATCAAAAAAATTACAAGAGTGGAATTCAATGTTACTACTGTAAAAAGTTTGGTCACATGAAGGCAGATTGCTAGAAAAGAGAAAAGGAAGCAAGCTATGTGGAGAAAAATAAAGAAAATAGTAAGTTGTTTATGACTCATTCACAAGTTCATAATATCTCAAATGATATTTAGTTTCTGAATAGTGGATGTTCTAATCATATGTCAGGCATAAAATTAATATTTAGAGATGTTGATGAAACTCACAAGTTGAATGTTAGACTTGGAGATAACAAGCAAATCCAAGTGAAAGAGAAAGGAACAATTGAGGTGAAGACAAATCAAGAAAAGGTAAAATACTTTGATAATGTTTTCTTTGTTCTTACTTTATCACGTAACTTGTTGAGTGTTGGACAATTAGTAGATGATGGATATTCAGTAATATTTGATAATAATTCATGCATTATTAGAGATAAAAAATCTGGTTTGATTATAGTAAATGTTTGCATGACACAAAACAAGATGTTTCCATTTGATGTGTCAAATATTGAAAGGCATGCGCTTATCACAACTCAAAAGAATGAGTCTAGTTTATGACATTTAAGATATGAACACATTAACATTAAGGGTTTAAGGTTGTTAAGTCAAAAAGGAATAGTTTTTGGATTGCCCAAGATTAATACACTTAATGTATGTGAAGGATGTATTTATGACAAACAAAGTAAAAAACTATTTCCTAGTGGAAAAGAATGAAGAGCATCTAATTGTCTTGAATTAATTCGTACTGACTTATGTGGACTTATGAATACAAAATCATTTGGTGGAAGTCAATATTTTTTATTATTTACTGATGATTATAGTCGCATGAGTTGGGTATATTTTTTGAAATTAAAATCTGAAACATTTGATAATTTTTGAAAGTTTAAGGCACTTGTAGAAAGGCAAAGTGGTAGATATATAAAGACACTTCGGACAGATAGAGGTGGTGAATTTTTATCTAATGAGTTTAATTTTTTTTGGGAAGAAAATAGTATTCACAGAGAATTGACAGCACCATATACACCGGAGCAAAATGGTGTAGCTGAACATAAGAATCGAACTGTCGTTGAAATGACAAGAAGTTTACTTAAAGAAAAACATCTTCCAAATCAGTTTTGGGCAGAAGCAGTTGCAACAGCAGTTTATTTGTTGAATATTTCACTAACAAAAGCTGTTATGAATCGAACTCCTTTTGAGGCTTTATATGGTATGAAACCAAGTGTTAGACATCTAAGAATTTTTGGTTGTATTGCTTATGCTTTGGTAAATTCACAAAATCATCACAAGCTGGATGAAAAATCTAAAAAATATATTTTAATTGGTTATTCTTTACAATCGAAAGCATATTGATTATATAATCCTGTTAGTGGCAAAGTTATTATTAACAGAAATGTTATGTTTGATGAAAGAGCAAGTTGGAATTGGGAGACCAATAAAAGTGGAACACAAATGCAGATTCCAGCAGAACTAGACACTCCGCAGAATCAAGTGATAGATCCTGCTCTAACAAGTTCATCATCAACCTCACCCAATAGTAGTTCAAATTCTGATTCCTCAGATGAAACCCCTCCAAGAAATTTCAGATCACTGACAGAAATTTATAACTCAACATTTGCTTTGTTTATTTCAGATCCAACAACTTTTGAAGAAACAGTTAAAAAAGAGAAATGGAGAAAAGCAATGAAGGAGGAAATCAAGTCAATTGAGAAGAATGAAACTTGGGAGCTAATGGATCTACCGAAAGAAAAGAAAGCGATTGGGTTAAAATGGGTGTTCAAAACAAAATTGAATGCAGATGGAAGTATCCAAAAGCATAAGTCTCGGCTTATAGCAAAAGGATATTCACAGCAACAAGGTATTGATTTTGATAAAACTTTTTCTCCAGTTGCTAGATTTGAAACTGTGAGAACTTTCTTGGCTTTAGCTGCTCACTTAAGTTGGCATGTTTATCAATTTAATGTGAAATCTACGTTTTTAAATGGAGATTTACATGAAGAGGTTTTTGTTGCTCAACTCGAAGGTTTTTTAGTTAAAGGACATGAAAAAAAGGTGTATAAGCTAAGGAAAGCTCTTTATGGGCTTAAACAACCTCCAAGGGCATGATACAGTAAAATCATTATTTTCTTCAAAATGGATTTAAGAGGAGCAATAATGAACCTACTCTTTATCTAAAGAAAGAAGGTGAACATAATATTCTAATAGTTTGCCTCTATGTTGATGATATTATATATATGGGTTCATCTAACTCTTTGGTGATAGAATTTAAAAAATGCATGATGAATAAGTTTGAAATGTCAGATCTAGGTCTACTGCACTATTTTCTTGGGTTGGAAGTGAAGCAAGGATCAGATGAAATTTTTATTTCACAAAGAAAGTATGCAATGGATCTACTCAAAAAATCTAACATGATTAATTGCAAAGCTGCAACAACACCCATGAATATAAATGAGAAATTAAAATTTGAAGATGGTACAAGTCTGACAAACGCAAGATATTACAGAAGTTTGGTTGGAGGTTTGATTTATCTAACTCATACTCGACTAGATATTACATTTTCTATTGGTGTAGTATCCAGGTTTATCCATAGCATAAGCAAACATCATCTCGGAGCTGTTAAAAGAATTTTGCATTATATTGTTGGAACTACAAATTATGGTATTTGGTATTCTTATAATTTTAATTGTAAATTATCTGGTTTCACTGATAGTGATTGGATAGGAGATTTAGATGATCGAAAGAGTACTTCAGGCAATGTTTTTAGCCTCGGATCGGGAGCTATATCTTGGAGTTCTAAAAAGCAAGCAACAATTGCATTGTCGATATCGGAAGCAGAATATGTAGTCGCAACATCAACAGCTTGTCAAGCAATATGGCTTAGAATACTTCTTGAAGATCTTCATTAAGAACAAAAAGAAGCAACGAAAATATTTTATGACAATAAAGCCATAATTACAATGACGAAGAATCCAACGTTTCATGGAAGAACGAAGCATATAGAGATATGCTATCATTTCATCCGAGATCTTGTAGCAAGTGGAGCCATAACAATAAAGTATTGTGGATATCCTCACCAAATCACTTCCAGTTCGAAAGCATGTTTATTTTATATCGCAAATTGGTGTATGCAACTATGAATCAAGAGGGAGTGTTGAGATTTGATTCATAATTATCTAGATAGTTATCATGATCTAGTGGTTACATGATGATTTCAATAGCCACCTCAATCATAATCTAGTAGTTATATGGTGGTTTCAATAACTACCTCAATCTAGTAGTTATAGGGTGGTTGTCACTAGGTCTATAAATAGGACCATAGTTCATGAAATAAGATATAGAGAGTGTGTGCATTTGGTATCTTGTAAGTATTCTTATTAATCCTCCTATTTTTAAATACTACATCAGTTTTCTTAAGTCAAAAGGATTCTTTTTACTCGTATCTCCTTCATCCCCATCACCTTAGACCAACAGAATTTCATTGAACTTTGCCTTGAAATTAAATTTAACCATCGTTAAAGATTTCGGTATCGACAAGTCGTTTTGAGCCAAAACGATGTCTAATAAATTTCACCCGTTGCTCTTCCCTCCCTCCTTCCTCTCCATTTTCTCCCTTATCTGCGGATAATCTTTTCTCTTCTTTCCCCCTCCCACTTCCCTTCCTCCTTTTCCTCGACCCTCCCTCACATCCCTTTTTTTAAATAGATATAACAAGATATTACTAATACAATATCAAATCAAATAGAAAAACAATAAAAAAAAATATTAAACTTCTAAAAATAATACTTATAATTCTTAAATAACTCTTAGACTTGACTTAAATACTAGGCTTGAATTAATCTATATATAGATACCACATATTTATAAATATAAAATATAAGAATCCTTAATCTTTATAACTCTATCTAATCATATTTTAAATTTTTAAAAATATATTTTAAACTAAGAATTTCTTATCTCTAAAATTTTATCTAATCTAATTTAAAATATAAATTATTAATTTATGATTTTCTGAAGTATACTTTAACTTCTTAACATTTTCCTTTAAAGTATACTTTATAAATACTGACTTGATCTACAAAGTCACGCCCATAACTAGCATCAAGTATGATATCATTTATAGAAATACGACCCCAACTAAAGTGTTTTCCAAGGTGCATCTGAATATTACCATCCAAATCTTTTTATACTGCCTAGAAATCTACTTGAATCAAGTTGCTTCATTCAAAAACTTCTAGAACTATCTGGAATACTTCTTGACTCAAAGTCTAATTCAAACTTATTAGATAGAAGTGTTAGGATCGTAAAGGTACTAAGAGGGGGGGGGGGGAGTTAAATTAGTGCTTTCAAAAAAAACTTTCGATCCGAAAGTTCAATTGATAAATCCGCATCGAAAATGCATTTAACTTAGAATGTGAGTAAGGGTAACGAGCAACTAAATCAGTTAATAATAGCAAAAAAAAGTATAAAGATAAATGCAGACTAGATTTATAGTGGTTTGGTCGTCTCGACCTATGTCGACTTTTACTACCGATCTTTTTTTCAATGAGCGAAGATTAACTACCCTTGTTACAACCCTTTTTTTCTTTTCACAAGCTTAGGAGAAAACTTTCACATATCTTTTTTACAATATTATCTTATACATCCCTTAGAATGACTTCTAAAGTCAAGGAGGAAGAGACTCTATACATTTTAAGAGAGTTTACAACATTTCTATCTTAAGAATTCTTGCTATTTTTTTACTTCATTAAGTAAGCATGAGTGGGGTATTTGTAGACCCCAAACGACTACAAAAATAGAGCTAAAAATTCAAATCTCTAGAGTTTTGGGTATTGGCGGTACTATCGCCTACGCTTGGCAATACCATCGCTTGACAAAGCCTGAGAACCTGGGCTTTAGTAGTACCACTACTTGGTTGGGTAGTACTACCATTGGCCTAGGCGATACCACCACCTGCTTGGATAGTACTATTGTTGGGATTTTTAAAAAAAGTATATTTTGTACTCTTTAACTCACAAGTAGTACCACCGCCCAGCCCAACTCTAGGTCATTAAATTGACCTTCTAATAGGCTCAATTTAACCCTAGTTCAGGTCCAATAGGCTTATAATTAAGTTGGCATGGCTATGCCCCAAAACCAACTCAATTAAACTATAAATAACTTTCATCAAGATTTAATAACTCGAATTATAATCATGAAGCCTTCAGCATGTTGTCCGACATATCATCTGCTCGTTTGACACTTTATCCTAATCTCTCCAATGCATCATTCTTTCCTTCAACATATTGTCTGATCTATCGATATGTTGACCTCTCACAACATCCGATCTTTTTAGTACAATACTCGATCTTTCTAGCCCGATGCTCGAACTCATGATATGAAGTCCATCCTTTGGCACGTCGACCAATCCTCCTGCCCGACGTCTAATCTCTGACATGATGTTTTTCGGCCCAATGTCTGATTCTCCCACTTCAATGATTCAAGTCCACGATCAAAGTTTTCCTGTGTTACGTATCTCAAATTCTTATTAGTTTATAAACTCATCAATTGATTTTATCATCAAAATCCAAGATTCAACAATCTCCCCCTTTTTTTTTATGATGACAAGCAATTGATGACAGAGTTTTAACTAAACTCCCCCTATCTATATGCTATTTTGAAATATAACAAACTCAAATTTAAAAGATAATGATAATCTTTTAATGCTAGTATTTGAATTCAAGTCGAAATAATTTTAATCATGAATCATAGTGACTTGTATCATTTTAATTAAAATATCAAAATAATCATTACACAAAATAAAAACATCATCAATATGCATAAGTTAAAATATGATAATTTTTTCATGTCATCATAGAGTACAATCGACTTCTCCCCCTTTGTTATCAATAAAAAAAAAAATGTACAAGTTTTTACTTCTCTTTAAAATATACAAGCAACTACTTCTCTATCCCACTTTCTCATCATAAAAAAGAAGATAAGGATATCATGGATTCATGGTGCTATTTCTCTTTATTTACATCAATGTGTCAATCATAACATGAAAGGCATGTAGAAGGCATAACATCCATACAAAATAAACTTGTGTAAATTAGACCTAGTACCAAATTCTTCGTGGAAACTAACCGGCAATGATTTGAATATTTCATCTAACAAAGGCCTACGTATGTCTTTAAGCAATCCATGAGCAAAAATAAAATCATACATACCATCAACTTGAACTTTTTCTGGAATCCCACTAGCCTTAACACTTTTGGCTTCATCAAAACAAGTAGGTTGATGATCATCAATTGGTTCAGACAATAAATAGTGACATATGTTTATATTGTCTCCATCTTTATAACATGTTGGTTTAACAATTATTCTTTTTTATCTTCTCAATATTAGAATTTTTCCTTTATGAATATCATTACTTCCCCTATCGCTTTGCTCCATCATTAGTGATGAAAAAATAATAAGAGTAGATATGGATGAGGAAGAAGATGAGCCAAAATATGTAGGAGCATTAGATGATAAATGAATCTCAACCACAGGTTTTGAACGTGTATCACTTTCACTATTATAATTGATATTTTTTAAAAAAATTACTTGTGAAAGATAATAATAAAAAATTTCATTAAACACAACATCTCGAGTTACCACATACCTATGTGTTTATGGATCAATACATTTGTAACTTTTTTTTTTTCATCATAGACAATAAAGATATATTTCTTAGCCTTAGCATCAAGCTTGCTTCTCTTTGAGTATATAACATAGAGAAACAAATACTCTAAAATGTTTAACATTTGGTTTCTCACCAAACATGAGCTCATACAGAGACTTTAAATTGATTGGACTAAGAGTTTAATTAATTACATAAGTTGCACATGCCATATTGTCTACTTATAAAGTTATGGATAAATTATTTGCATGAAGTTAACATTTATAAGTCTCCATGAGATATTGAATCTTTGTCTAGCCATATTATTTTATTATGATATATTGTACATATAAATTCCCTTTTGATGCAATACTCTTTTAAAAAAGAGAAGAATCAATACCCTCCACTAGTGCATAATCTTTTAATTTTTCTTTCAAAAGCACTTTCAACTATTAACTTAAACTCTTAAAATTTTAAAAAAATTTCTGATTTTTTCTTTACAAAATAGACCTAAGTGAACCTTATAAAACCATCAATAAAGAGAACCTAAATAAAATAGTGTTTGAGTAAGTCCCATTAGATCACTATGAATAAGCTCCGAGGGAAATTTACATCTTGAAAATGATTTATCAAAGGGTTGCCGGTGTGCTTTATCATATTGACACTCTTCACAAACTTCATTACTACTAAAAATAGTAAGATTGGGAAGATCACTCACTAAACTTTTCTGCATCATCTTCAATTAAAAAAAAATTATATAACTAAGTCTATGTTAGATTTGTACTCATCAATATAAGAGGTTGATGTTGATAAAATATATAAAATTTTGACCCTTTTACCGGTATATATACATATATATACATATACATGTATATGTATGTATACATATACATGTATATGTATACATACATATACATGTATATGTATATACATATATATATATATATACATATATATATATATATACATATATATATATATACATATATATATATATACATATATATATATATACATATACATATACATGTTCGAGAGCTCGAGAGCTCGACGGAAGTTCGGATTGTCGTCGGAAGTTCTGCGGGAACAAATCCGAGAAGTCCATAAGCTTGCCAAAGAAGCTCGTCGGAACTCGCCAATTGTATCGTCGCAAGTCCAGGAGTTTGCCGGAAGTCCGCAGGAGAATCACCGAGGGTTCATCGGATGATCGACGAAAGTTCGTCGGAAACTCGTCGGAAGAAGCGATTGACGCACCGGAGCAAGCTGCAGAAATTGTCTTAGGATTTATCGTAGTTAGCACAATGATTAAGTTGGAAATGGGAGGTGATCCCATTAGCTTAATCTTAGGGCAATTGGGCCATTGAAAACCCAATTTGGGTCGAATGGATCTACTCATTCGGACCCTGATTGCTGTGGGAGGTGCAACCACCCAAGCCAGGAGGTGCAACCGCCCCAGCCAGGAGGTGCAACCGCCTGGGCTCAGTCTCCAAGCGAGACTGGGCGGTGCAATCTCTCCTGACAGGAGGTAGCACTGCTTGAGCTCGATCTTCGAGCTCTAGCAGGCGGTGCAACCGCCTGAGCTCGGTCTTCGAGCTCTGGCAGAGAGGTGCAACCACCCCTGACAGAGGTGGCACCGCCCAGAGGCTCAGTCTTCGAGCTCTGCCAGGCGGTGCAACCGCCCCAGTCAGGAGGTGCAACCGCCTGATCCCGGAATTCCGGGAATTGACAGTTTTGAGCTCCAAATTTGAACTGGGTTGGGGCCTATAAATACCCCACCCATTCAGCACTGAAAGGAAGTAACTTACACTCGAAATCTTGATATCTTTCTGTGATTCTTAGAGCTCAAAATTGTTGTAAAGGCCAAAAGTTCTCCTCCCTCTGTTCTTCAAAGTTTTGAGTTGTAAAGAGAGGAGAGAAAATTTATGTAAGGGTTGTCTCCTAAGCCCGTCAAAAGGAGTGAAACTGTAAAAGGGTGGTTGGCCTTCGCCTATTGAAGGAAGGCCTCTAGTTGACGTCGGTGACCTCGTCGGTGGAGGAAGCCAAAAGTGGAGTAGGTCAAGATTGACCGAACCACTCTAAATCTCGGTTTGCATTTACTTTGAGCATTTTATCTTTACTGCAAACCTCCTAAATAGCTACTGCCTTCTGCGCTTTTACAAACGAGTTTCTAAGTTCAGAGCTTTTCGAATCTGCGTCTAAACGTAAATCAGTTTTTTCGTACGATCATTACATTTCAGTTTACGTTTACGTTTTGATTTCAATCATAACTGCAAACTGCCTTCTGCGCATTTATAAAACATATCTCAAGGTTCAGTATCTTCAAAATTGACATTTAGACGTAAACCGGTTTTATCGTACGAACGTCGCATTTCAGTTTGCGCTTGCATTCTAATTTTCATCATAAACTGTAAACTGCCTTTGTAGATTTACTTTAACGTCATCTCGCTTAATCTTAAGTTAAAGTAATCTTAGAATCAACTTTTACGTCGAAATCATTTTTTTATCAAACGAACGCAGCTTTCGGTTTTAATCGCTGAAAAATTTCCGCTACACTAATTCACCCCCCCCCCCCCCCCCCCCTCTTAGTGCTCTTGATCCTAACAATTGGTATCAGAGCGGGGTTAACTCTCAAACGGATTAAAACCCAAGAGAGATGGCTTACGTCGGAAACCAAGAGGGCCATTCTATTACACGTCCACCCATGTTCAATGGGACGGACTACACCTATTGGAAGACCCGAATGAGGATCTTTCTTATTTCTATGGATTTCGAACTTTGGAATCTTGTCGAAAACGGTTTTTCGAAGTCTTCTCTTCCAATGATCGATTGGAATGATTTGGAGAAGAAGGCTTTCGCTCTTAATGCAAAGGCTATGAATGCCTTATTTTGTGCACTTGATAAAAACGAGTTTAATCGTGTTTCGATTTGTGAAATCGCATTTGATATTTGGCACACACTCGAAGTGACTCATGAAGGCACAAGTAGAGTGAAAGAGTCAAAAATCAATCTTTTGTTACACTCTTTTGAACTTTTCCGAATGAAACCGAGTGAGACTATTGGCGACATGTTTACCCGTTTCACGGATGTCGTCAACAGTATAAAAGGACTCGAAAAAAGTTTTTCGGATTTTGAGCTCGTAAATAAGATTCTAAGATCCCTTCCTAAAAGTTGGGATCCTAAAGTCACTGCTATTCAAGAGGCGAAAGATCTAAACAACTTCCCTCTTGAAGAACTAATCGGGTCATTAATGACCTACGAGATGACTTGTAAAACTCATGAAGAGCAAGAAGACATCCTTGCAAAGAACAGGAAGGATATGACACTTAAAACTTCAGAAGACCACTTGAGAAAAAACTCAAGTGATGAGGACTGTGACGATGACTTGGCACTTCTAACAAGAAAATTTAAAAAGTTCATTAAAAGAAACAAGTTTAAGAATGACACAAAAAATAAACTTGAACCCAAGAAGGACCAAGTTATTTGCTATGAGTGCAAAAAGCCGGAACACTACAAGAGTGATTGTCCCCAAGTCAAAAAGAGAACATCAAAGAAGAAGGCGCTTAAAGCAACATGGGATGATTCGAGCGCGTCCGAAGGAGAGGAGTCCAACACCGAGCAAGTTGCTCATTACGCCTTAATGGCCATCGGAGAGGAGGTAACGAATTTAATAGATGCAGATTTATCTTTCGATGAATTATTAAATGCCTTCCATGACTTATTTGATGAATGCAAGATTATCAATAGAAAATATAAATTGCTAAAAAAGGAGCATGATAGTCTTACTTGTGATTTTGATAAGTTAAAAACTAAATATCATGATAGTTTAAATTCATGCATCAAATGTCATGATCTAGAAACTCTCCAAAAATAAAACCTGCTACTTAAGGACACCTTGAAGAAATTCGAGGTTGGTAGCAAGTCATTGAACATGATCCTTGCAAACAAGGGTCACGTTCCCAAAAGAAGTGGAATTGGATTTGTGAGAAGTTCTCACCAAAATCCAACCACCTTTATAAAAGGCACCATCTTACATGTTTGACACCAAAACAAATGCAACTTTTGTTGCAAATTTGGACACAAGACGCATTATTGTCCATTCAAGAAAATTAGTCCAAACAAATTGATTTGGGTTCCTAAAGGAACCATGATAAATTCTATGCAACCTGATAAACAATATAGATCTATTTGTGAGGCACCCAAAAGCAAATGGGTACCTAAACATCATCCCTTCCTGTAAAAACATTAAAAACATAAAAATTTTGGGCTGGAGCAAGAAATAATATTCTGCTCCTTGATTCTCGATATTCGTAACCCAAGATCCAAAAAGGAACTCGCAATGCTCTCTAGCCTAAATTACAGACGGAGATTATAAATTTAAAATCACAAATGCGACTTAGATACAACCTTATTTGACTTTTCAGAATTAGAAACGTATGATTCCCAAATTCACATATCCCTTGGATTTTCAAACCCATCAATTTCATCCGTTCATAACCTTCGAATCTAACTCTGTATCATGAAGTGACTAAGTCTGTCATGAACTTGCAAGACTTACCAACTTGAAGAAACTATCACAAACATGTGTACGACATTGAGAGTATTCATGTTAAAAATCTATCTTGATCGTGCAAAAGTCCTTGTCTTAAAATGAAAATTCTTACGTAATTACGTAAGTAAAGTTGATTGCTCTAAATGAAAATTCTCCTCAAGACAGAAAAATTCTCAAATCAGATCACACTGATCAGAACAAGTGCTCACCGCTTGTATGTCATGAACGGTCGTCGCGCACCCGCAACAACTCCGTTCAACGAACCGTTCGTCGCTCACACCTGCATGTACAGCTGCTTGACAGCAGGTTTTCTCTTGGTTTTGGGTCATTTTGCTTGTAAATATGTAAGTTCGAACAAGCTGCAGCGTTACAAAGCGACCGCTCACCGAACCGAGCAAAACAGCCCCAAAACAGCTCCATTTTCGCGTGCCGCGGGAGGTGAGCGGAGAGCTGCCTCCGCTCACCAAAATGTCAGCCATCTCAGACCCCAGGAACCCCCCGGGTGGCACAAGGCTGGATGGGGCTTCGGTTATATATCGGGCGTTAAACACTCTTTCGCAAGTTCGCACGTGACCTTTACGGGAACTTGGTTTTGCGCCCGGGACCAGGTGAGCGGCTGTTTGTGGGCTTGCAGCTGTTCGTTCATCCTTGAAAGCCTTGTTTTTCTCCCTCTCCCTCTTTTCTCTTGTGCACACAAGGTGTTCGTCGATTTGTTTGTAAAGCTTCCCTTTTCGCGAGACATCGGGACTTGTCCGTTGCTCGTTCTTTCGAACTAACTTCTTTCTCTTTTATAGGTCCTTCGGGACCTGCGAGAGGTTACAAAGTGGGCTGATCCTTGTGGAGCAAGATCGCAAGGGCGAAGCACGACTTAGGCAACGCAAGCTAAGTTCGGGTCTTTGCCACAAGGGTGACTCGTGACTTAGGCAATGCAAGCTAACTTCACGTCTTTGGCCGCAAGGGTGCCTCACGCCTTAGGCAATTCCAGCTAAGGTCGTGACATTGTGGTATCAGAGCGGGCAAGCTCTTCGATCGAACAGCGAACGAACTTCGTAACTTCGCCATGGCAAAGCATCATGGCGAATCAAGCAAGACGGGGCAAGCCGGACCCTTGCCCCAAGCAGCCGCAGGTGGGCTGCATGTGCACACTCGCTCTCATGCTGTTGGAGCCGCTCAAGAGGAGCGCGGTAGCGAACAAGACGAGCGAGAAGTTGGCAACTCTCCGCAAGCGGAGGAAGCGCAATCTGGTGCGCTAACTGGGAAAAAGAGTCATAAGGAGAGACTCACGACGGCGGAAACCCGCCTGGATGTTCTGGAAGCGAGCATGGAGGAACTCTACCATGGCCAACAAAGACTTGTTGGGGTAGAGAGCTCGCAAGAGGAAGTGGAGTCTAGGATCGACAAGGTCGAGGCCCTAGTCGACCAACTATCTGATGACACCAAAGACTCCGTGCAACACTTACAGGATGTTGTGGTGGAACTCACGGCAAAGGTGGCTATGCTCACAAGAACGCTAAATGCGGGAGGAGGCAACACCCGCGTTGCACCGCCACAAAATTTGAGGGCACCTGAGCCTCATGGATATGGAGGGGCCAGAGATGCCAAGGAGCTCGAGAACTTTCTGTTCGACATGGAGCAATACTTCCGAGCTACGAGGCCCGATTCTGAATATACCAAAGTTTCTATAGCAACATTGTATCTGAATGGAGATGCGAAACTTTGGTGGCGAACTCGTTGGGAGGAAATCCAACAAGGTCGGTGTCGAGTCGACACATGGGAAGACTTGAAGCGGGAGTTGAGAACTCAGTTCCTACCGGAGAACACAGAGTTCGTCGCAAGAAGGAAGTTGAGACAACTCCGCCAAAGTACCACCATCTGAGACTATGTGAAGCAGTTTCTGCACTAATGCTGGACATACAGGACATGTCCGAGAAGGACAAGTTGTTCAGCTTCCTTGATGGTTTGAAACCTTGGGCTCAACAGGAGCTGAATCGAAGGAATGTTACCGATGTAGTCGGGGCAATTGCAGCTGCAGAAAGGCTCACCGACTTTGTTTCCTCTGAAGACCCAACGAGAAGGAAACAATCTTCAGGCAATCGCCCTCCAAAACATTCTCGAGGGAAGGAGCTCGGGGGCGAACAGAAGAAGAAGAGCTCCTACAAAGGGCCGAACCCAAAAGGTAAGACCTCAAAACCTGGAGGATGCTTCTTGTGCGGAGGACCGCACATGGTAAGGGAGTGCCCACAGAAACAGGCACTCAATGCTTTGACAGCTTCCATCCACCCTCCCCGATCGGACAAGGGCAAAGCTGTTGCTCTTAGTTCGAGCAGTTCCGAATCCAACAGCGACGACGAGGAGTCGCAAGGACCCCGAATGGGAGCTATGCGTTTGTTAAATGCTATGCGGGGTCAAGTGGGGGAGAACATGAAGACGAAGGCACAAAAAGCAGGAAGTAGTGAGCTGATGTATGTGGACATCAAGCTAAATGGCCAAACAACCCGTGCAATGGTGGATACGGGCGCTACCCACAACTTCATAGCCGATCGCGAAGCACAACGACTTGGGTTGACCTTGGAGAAGAGCCCAAGCTGAATGAAGGCGGTGAACTCGGAGGCCAGGCGAATCTCCGGGTTGGCGAAGGGTGTTCCTATCAAAATCAGGACTTGGAGCGGAAACACCAACATGATGGCCGTGCCACTAGACGACTTCCAAGTGATCCTTGGAATGGAATTTATGCACGCAGCAAAGTTGGTGCCGATGCCGTTCTTGAACTCCCTATGTATGATGGGAGGCGATGACCCCTGTGTGGTTCCCGTCTCTCGGAGAGGAACTAAGGAGCCCCAACATATTTCGGCATTACAATTGAAGAAAGGGGTGCGAAAAGGCGAGTTGACATTCGTGGCTGCTATGAAGCTAGAGCCACTCAACGAGGAGGCCATTCGAGAACCTGCTATGGTGGCGAACGTCCTAAAAGAGTTCAAAGACGTTATGCCACCCAAGTTGCCGAAGACTCTCCCTCCACGCAGAGGCGTGGATCACAGTATCGAGCTAGAGCCAAGAGTGAAGCCTCCAGTAAGACCACCCTACCGCATGCCTCCACCAGAGTTGGCCGAACTCAGGAAGCAGTTAGGTGAACTGCTAAGCGGTGGTCTCATCCGCAGCTCTAAAGCACATTTCGGAGCTCCAGTTCTCTTCCAGAAGAAACAAGATGGGAGCCTCCGATTATGCGTCGACTATCGAGCCCTCAACAAAGTGACAGTGAAGAACAAGTATCCCATCCCGCTCATTGTGGACTTGTTCGATCAATTGGGCAAGGCAAAGTATTTCTCAAAACTCGACCTTCGGTCGGGGTATTGGCAGGTGCGCATTGCTGAAGGCGACGAAGCAAAAACTACCTGTGTGACCAGGTATGGAGCGTTTGAGTTCTTGGTGATGCCTTTCGGCTTAACCAACGCTCCGGCCACATTCTGTACTCTCATGAACCAGTTATTCAAGGAGTATTTGGATAAGTTCGTGGTCGTCTATTTGGACGATATCGTCGTCTATAGCCAAACGCTCGAGGAGCACGTCAAGCACCTGCGGACGATTTTCAAGGTTCTCAGGGAGAACACTTTGTTCGTAAAAAGGGAGAAATGCTACTTTGCTCAAACTGAGATTCTATTCTTGGGGCATCGAATCGGTGATGGCTCCATCCGGATGGATAAGTCGAAGGTGCAAGCAGTTGCGGAATGGCGAACTCCAAAGAAGGTGCCAGAGTTGAGATCCTTCCTTGGTTTCGTCAACTACTATCGACGCTTCATTGCGAGATATTCGAAGCGGGCAACTCCACTAACGGAGTTGCTGAAGAAGGAGCAGCCTTGGAAGTGGTCTGACAAATGTGAGATAGCATTCCAAGATCTGAAGGCTACTGTTCTAGAAGAACCAGTGCTCAAATTGCCAAACTATGGAGAGCCCTTTGAAGTCCACACAGATGCTTCGGACTTTGCTATTGGGGGGGTACTCATGCAGGAAGGTCATCTGGTGGCCTACGAGAGCCGCAAACTCAACGAGACCGAGCGACGGTATCCAGTGCATGAGAAGGAGATGACAGCAGTGATCTGTTAGGATCGGAGTGGCACTAAGAGGGGGGGTGAATTAGTGCAGCGGATTAAAACGTTGATTTCGACAAATTTTTCGTACGATAAGAACGGAACTTGAAAAGCTTAACTTGAAAGCGTATTCTTAAAGTTGCGCAGCAAAGGTAATGATGAAACAAAGCAAGTAAGAAGATTTGCAGTAATGTAAATGACAATAAGAAATGCAAACCAGAGATTACGCCGTTTTTAAAGTGGTTCGGTCAAGTGACCTACATCCACTTGCGAGGCCCCTCTTCGATGAGGCTTCCACCTTCCACTAGCAAATCTCTTGAAAGTGAAGGGTGAATACCCCTCTTACAACTTTTACAAGCGGTTCACTCTCTTACAGATTTTCAACAAGAAAGAAGGAGGTGAACACTAGCAAATTGAAAACAAGACAAGCTAACACTTTTCTAAGGCTTTTCTCTCAAACACTTGCTGCTCAAAAAGTTGTTCTCTCAGCTGAGATTTGAGGGGTATTTATAGGCCTCAAGAGGATTCAAATTTGGGCTTCAAAATTTGAATTCTCTTTGGGTTCCCGCTGTTGGAGGTGCCACCGCCCAGCCAAGCGGTGCCACCACCCAGGGCTCGGGTGCTGGGCGGTGCCACCGCCTACAGTGTTTTCAGCCCGACTACAGTGTTTTCAGCCCACTAGTTAGGCTTCAATCTTGCCCCAAACTAATCCGAACTTGGGCCCAATTGGCCCCTACTTGGGTTATAGGATTAACACCTAATCCTAACCCTAATTAATGTGCTAACTACGAATTTAAAGACATTTTCTAAGCTATTACAAAGTCCGCAAGTCAAGACTTCTTTCGGCGAGCTTCCAGCGAACTTCCGACGGTCTTCCGATAAACTCTCGGAAACCATTCTGCGGACTCCCGGCAAGCTCCTAGACTTCACGATTTGATCTTGGCGAGTTCCGGCAGCATTCCCGACGAACCTTCGAACTTCCGTCGAACTCTCGAACTCCCAACGAATCCTTCGCGCTTGACTCCAGCACTTTGTTTCGCTTTATGTCTTCATCGTTATCGTAGTTAATCCTGCATACACAAACCAAAACTCTACTCCGATCTAGACAATTATTATAAAGCGAATTGACATTCTGTTGCTCGGCACGTCATTGGTTGGCGCTTCGTCCGATTCTTCGGCGCATCGTCCTCTCTTGCGGCTTGTTGCCCAATCGGCGGTTGACCTCCACAACGCCGATATCCTTGGCGCAATTCCGCTCTTGGCCCGATGCCCGACGCCCGAAGCCTTCTGCCATCCAATATCCTGACGTGATCTCCTCCGACGCAACGTCAATTCCTCCTGCGTTAATTGTCTAATCCTGATCGAGTAGACCTATATCACTCAAAATGTAGTCAAACATTTAAACACAATCAATTAGTTTCATCATCAAAATCCGAGATTCAACAATCTCCCCCTTTTTGATGATGACAACTAATTGATGACTAACGGAGTTAACCTTAACTCCCCGGAGTTTAACTAAACTCCCCCTATCAATATGCCATTGATAAAACACTTGGATTATCCCAAATCCAAGTAACATTCATCACATGTTATGAAAAGCATTTAAACTATCATGCAAATATATAAAATATTTAATTCAATGTATGAAGTCATCAATATACTTCTCCCCCTATGTCATCAACAAAAAGGAGAAGTAGCTCTAGCTATTTTAAAAGATATGCAAGTTTTTGCAACATAAAGCTAGATTTTCATCACAACATATAAGCACAAAAGTATAGCAAGATTTTTAAGTTCAATCATGGCAATTCAACACTTGCTTCTTGTACAAGATTGCACTTTGCTTTTCTTTGCAATGTGCATGATAGTATTTCTTTGTAATATTCAAAATAGCAAATTGTACATCATGCTAGCTAGCATATTAAAGATGTTCAAGACAGTAAGTTTTTCTTCTCTTTTGAGAAGTGTTATTTTTGCTTCCTTTACAAAGTGCAAGCTAGCAAAGTATTTGAAAAAGTGAGCAAGTTTTGTAACATACAAGCTAGTAAAAATTTGAAAAGCAAATACAAGATAGCTTTCTTGTTGAAGTGTGTAAGCTATCGATTCTTACTTCCTATTGCAATGTGCAGGTTGCAAGTCTTGCTTCTTGAGATGGGCAAGATAATGATGTTCAAGAAGATAACTTTTGCTTCTTGAAATAAGCAAGTTAGCAATCTTTGCTACTTAAGATAGGCAAGCCAGCAATCAAGTTTTTGCATCTTCTTGACTTGTGCAAGCAAGCTATCTCCCCCTTTGTCATTGTCAAAAAGAAGGGAAGACCCATTACATCAATTATGACAAAGGTAAGTATCAATCTTAATTGTGCATCATCATATTTTCAAATTAGAATATGCACATTTTCAAAAACCTTATATTCATTCATGCATGATATTGAATAAATCGATCAACATTATAAGGATATCATACATGATACTAAAATTTTTAACTATTTGTCAACATTTTGATCATGATACCAAATATTCATCATTTAGAGTATTCATGATACAAAACATTAAATCAATATTTATAATACATCATTTTAGCGACAACTCATAGTATTTTAAATCATGATTTACATCATATGTAATACATCACATCATAATTAGAAAGCACAAGTATTGCATATATCATTGCAAATCATAAATGTTTCATATCATGATGGTATCAATTTGTCAAATTATATCCTACCAAAAACTTATCCCCATTTGTATTTCATGCATAATTTCACTTCATCACATTAGGAGTATCAAGAGGAATTAATTGGGTGATGAGATTAATATTTCACGAATACATGGAATTGTATAAAAAATCATATCATAAGTGTTTCATACATTCATATCATCACATGAAGGAATATAAACAAAAATTAGTGATGAGATCTTACTTCATGAATACAATAAAATTCATATAGCATATCATGGTTTATTAGAATTAGTCTTCCTTTTGGTGAATAGCAAAAAGAGTGGTAGGAGAGCAAGGTCTCAATTCATGCATATCAAATATTTTCAAATTCGAACATGCAAAATTTCAAAACTATATCTTCCATTTTTCATACATAACTCAATCATCATTATGAGCATATTATACATGATATTCAAGTCATAAATTATCAAGATGTCAAGTAGAGTAGGTTAATTTGAATGTATCATTTTTAGTGAATACCAAGAAGAATCACATCATGAAAGAATTTTGATTCATGGAAAAATTTCATGTATCGAATATCGAGAAATCAAGATGAAAATATATATGTAAAAATATTACAAGTTGTATTCAAGAGAAAAATCATTATTTGTTTTCAACTCATTCAATTTTGTCAAATCAATATCATGATTTTGATATAACTCATTTCTAATTCAAATCATCAAACCAAAATCATTTTCAAGGGATTCATATAAATCAACAAGATAGAGAAAAATAATTTTCAAGAACAATGCTTTTCTCTTTTTAGTTATTTAAATTCATGTCATTTATGCTAGATAAAAATGTGCATCAACATTTAGGATCGAAAAATGAATTTTATCATAAAAACCATCAAGACCAATAAATCATAAAAATCATCATGTATAACTTTACAATCTCATGCATAAAATCATCAAATCATAGCATCAAAACTTTCAATGGTTTCATTACAACATCAAGTAAGGTCTTATTGAACATAATTTTGAATGATTCTTATAGATATTTAAAATTTCTTTAGTTTTACTTTATATGATTGACTTTATATTAGCATGCTTCAAATTTTTGTTCTTATGTCAAAACTATACATCATGTTTGAAAACCAAAGATAAGGTTCATAAAAAGATCATCAAGCCTTCCATTCAAAAGTCATGCATCGTCATTGAAAATCAATATGGAAATCGTCAAAATACAAATTCTTGCTTCTCAAGCACATATATAAGATTAATCTTACTAGGTGTATAAGCATTAGATTTATATTTAACATTTTACTGCATTAACATAACACATGCAATTTTCAAGAAAATTAATCCTAAACTAAATTAAAAATAACTCAAGAAAGTATTATGTAATATCGAAATAAATTAGTGGGATTTTGATTACCTCATTGTTGAAAGAGGGTGAGGCATAGTTTGCCACCTCGCCTTTCTTGATTTTCTCCTCGTCTTCGGAAGAGCTCAATTCATCCCAACTTTTGTTCTTCTTGCGTTCAAAGCAAGTAGTTCCATTCTTTTTGCTTTTTAATTTTTGTTTCATTAGTAGTTTAAGTTCACCATCACTTGAGCTTATGCTCGAGTGGTCTTCATGTGTTCTATGTCCCAAATCCTTCCTATCATTTGGAAGGTTGTTCTCGAGTTTCTTTTTTGTCACATTGTTCATTTCGTAGGTCATTAGAGACCCAATAAGTTCTTCGAGAGGGAATGTTTTAAGGTCCTTGGCCTCTTGAATGGCCGTAACTTTTGGATCCCAACTTTTTGGAAGGGATCTTAAGATTTTAGTGACTAGTTCAAAATTAGAAAAACTTTTACCAAGAGCTTTGAGTCCATTGATGACATCCGTGAACCGGGTGTACATGTCTCCGATGGACTCACTTGGTTTCATCCGGAAAAGTTCGTAAGAATGCACAAGAATATTGATTTTGGACTCTTTCACTCGGCTAGTGCCTTCATGAGTGACCTCTAGAGTTCTCCAAATATCAAAAGCCGAGTCACACATCGAAACGCGATTAAATTCACTTTTGTCAAGTGCACAATATAAGGCATTCATAGCCTTTGCATTTAAAGAAAACATCTTCTTCTCCAAATTATTCCAATGGTTCATTGGGAGAGAAGACATTTCAAATCCATTTTCGACTATGTCCCATAAATTCAAATCCAAAGAAAGTAAGAAAACTCTCATTCGAGTTTTCCAACAAGTGTAGTCCGTCCCATTGAAAAAGGGAGGACGAATGAGAGAGTGACCCTCTTGAAAGCCATAAGGAGTCATTTCTATTTGGGTGTTAAACCAAAGTAGAAAACCGTGGCTCTGATACCAATTGTTAGGATCGGAGTGGCACTAAGAGGGGGGGGTGAATTAGTGCAGCGGATTAAAACGTTGATTTCGACAAATTTTTCGTACGATAAGAACGGAACTTGAAAAGCTTAACTTGAAAGCGTATTCTTAAAGTTGCGCAGCAAAGGTAATGATGAAACAAAGCAAGTAAGAAGATTTGCAGTAATGTAAATGACAATAAGAAATGCAAACCAGAGATTACGCCGTTTTTAAAGTGGTTCGGTCAAGTGACCTACATCCACTTGCGAGGCCCCTCTTCGATGAGGCTTCCACCTTCCACTAGCAAATCTCTTGAAAGTGAAGGGTGAATACCCCTCTTACAACTTTTACAAGCGGTTCACTCTCTTACAGATTTTCAACAAGAAAGAAGGAGGTGAACACTAGCAAATTGAAAACAAGACAAGCTAACACTTTTCTAAGGCTTTTCTCTCAAACACTTGCTGCTCAAAAAGTTGTTCTCTCAGCTGAGATTTGAGGGGTATTTATAGGCCTCAAGAGGATTCAAATTTGGGCTTCAAAATTTGAATTCTCTTTGGGTTCCCGCTGTTGGAGGTGCCACCGCCCAGCCAAGCGGTGCCACCGCCCAGGGCTCGGGTGCTGGGCGGTGCCACCGCCCAGCTAGGCGGTGCCACCGCCTACAGTGTTTTCAGCCCGACTACAGTGTTTTCAGCCCACTAGTTAGGCTTCAATCTTGCCCCAAACTAGTCCGAACTTGGGCCCAATTGGCCCCTACTTGGGTTATAGGATTAACACCTAATCCTAACCCTAATTAACGTGCTAACTACGAATTTAAAGACATTTTCTAAGCTATTACAAAGTCCGCAAGTCAAGACTTCTTTCGGCGAGCTTCCAGCGAACTTCCGATGGTCTTCCGATAAACTCTCGGAAACCATTCTGCGGACTCCCGGCAAGCTCCTAGACTTCACGATTTGATCTTGGCGAGTTCCGGCAGCATTCTCGACGAACCTTCGAACTTCCGTCGAACTCTCGAACTCCCAACGAATCCTTCGCGCTTGACTCCAGCACTTTGTTTCGCTTTATGTCTTCATCGTTATCGTAGTTAATCCTGCATACACAAACCAAAACTCTACTCCGATCTAGACAATTATTATAAAGCGAATTGACATTCTGTTGCTTGGCACGTCATTGGTTGGCGCTTCGTCCGATTCTTCGGCGCATCGTCCTCTCTTGCGGCTTGTTGCCCAATCGGCGGTTGACCTCCACAACGCCGATATCCTTGGCGCAATTCCACTCTTGGCCCGATGCCCGACGCCCGAAGCCTTCTGCCATCCAATATCCTAACGTGATCTCCTCCGACGCAACGTCAATTCCTCCTGCGTTAATTGTCTAATCTTGATCGAGTAGACCTGTATCACTCAAAATGTAGTCAAACATTTAAACACAATCAATTAGTTTCATCATCAAAATCCGAGATTCAACATGATCCACTGTCTATGAGTTTGGCGACACTACCTTCTTGGGTCGCGATTTGTACTGAGGACAGACAACATCGCCCTGAGCTCTTTCCAAACTCAGAAGAAGCTCTCCCCAAAGCAGGCACGGTGGCAGGACTTCCTGGCTGAATTTGATATGGCAATGGAATACAAGCCCGGGAAGGCGAATGTCGTGGCCGATGCGTTGAGTCGGAAAGTGGAATGCGTGAATGCTGCACAACTGGAGGGCAGAGGCCAAGCAAGTCAGTTACACTCCAACTTCCTTTCCCGAATCAGAGATGGACTGTATAGTGATCCCCAGGCAGTTATCCTGATGCAGCTCATCAAAGAAGGCAAGGCACGACGATTTTGGGTCCAGGAGGGACTTGTCTACACAAAAGGGAATAGGGTTTATGTTCCCCGAGTGGACAATCTAAGACGTGAACTCTTAAAAGAGTGTCACGATTCCCTTTGGGCTGGACACCCCGGCATTCACAGAATGTTGGCTCTCGTGGAGAGGGCCTTCTACTGGCCAAAGATGGGGATTGATGTGAAGGAGTATGTTCGAATATGTCTTACTTGCCAACAAGACAAGGTGGAGCAGCGGAAGCCGATGGGACTCTTAGAGCCGTTGCCCGTACTAGAAAGGCCATGGGAGAGCATTTCCTTAGACTTCATATCAAGCTTGCCACCTGTAGGGGGACTCGGATCGATACTCGTGGTGGTCGATCGGTTTTCAAAGTATGCAACTTTCATTGCTGCTCCCCTACACTGTTCAACAGAAGAGGCGGCCAGACTGATGATGAAGGATGTAGTGAAGTATTAGGGAGTCCCGCACAATATCATTAGTGATCGAGACGCTCGGTTCCTGGGACGATTCTGGACTGAGCTATTCAAATTGTTGGGGTCAAAGTTATACTTCTCTACAAGCCTCCACCCCAAACGGATGGCCAAACTAAAAGAATAAATTCGCTCTTGGAGCAAAATATCTTCGGCACTACGTGAGTGCCAATCAACGAGATTGGGTGAAGCTGTTGGACATTGCCCAATTCTCCTACAACTTGCAGCGGAGCTCTGCATCCAACAAGAGCCCCTTCGAGATTATCATAGGACAACAACTGTCGACTCCGCACACCATGGCAATTGGGTATATTGGGAGCAGTCCATCAGCCTATCATTTCGCAAAGGAGTGGCATCGAAATGCCGATATTGCGCGGGCTTACTTGGAGAAGGCGGCAAAAAGGATGAAGAAGTGGGCAGACTTGGGAAGGCGACCGCAAGAGTTCAAAGTTGGCGATTTGGTGTTGGTAAAGCTCCAACCAACATCACTCCAATTCTTTAGGAACAGAGTCCACAAAGGATTGGTGCGCAAGTATGAAGGACCTTTCCCAATTATCAGCAGGGTAGGCAACGTCTCTTACAAGTTGCAGCTGCCGGCGTGGTTCAAAATTCACAACATCCTTCACGCTAGCAACCTAAAAGCCTACCACTTGGATCCGCAAGATGCTTCCCGAAGTGTTCCAACTCGGCTACCTCCCATCACAGCCTCCTACGAGAAGCGAGTGGAAACCATTCTCGTGGATCGCAAGATAAAGCTACCCAACGGAGCTGAGCAAACAGAGTACTTGGTGAAGTGGCGAAAGCTTCCCCGAACTGAAGCCAATTGGGAGCCTGAAGATGCCCTGCGACATGAAGAAGAAGTCATCAACAACTACCAACAAGCGTCGACGAGGGCGTCGACAGTTTAAGTGGGGGAGAATGTCACGAACGGTCGTCGCGCACCCGCAACAACTCCGTTCAACGAACCGTTCGTCGCTCACACCTGCATGTACAGCTGCTTGACAGTAGGTTTTCTCTTGGTTTTGGGTCATTTTGCTTGTAAATATGTAAGTTCGAACAAGCTGCAGCGTTGCAAAGAGACCGCTCACCGAACTGAGCAAAACAGCCCCAAAACAGCCCAAAACAGCTCCGTTTTCGCGTGCCACGGGAGGTGAGTGGAGAGCTGCCTCCGCTCACCAAAATGTCAGCCATCTAAGACCCCAGGAACCCCCCGGGTGGCACAGGGCTGGATGGGGCTTCGGTTATATACCGGGCGTTGAACACTCTTTCGCAAGTTCGCACGTGACCTTTACGGGAACTTGGTTTTGCGCCCGGGACCAGGTGAGCGGCTGTTTGTGGGCTTGCAGCTGTTCATTCATCCTTGAAAGCCTTGTTTTTCTCCCTCTCCCTCTTTTCTCTTGTGCACACAAGGTGTTCGTCGATTTGCTTGTAAAGCTTCCCTTTTCGCGAGACTTCGGGACTTGTCCGTTGCTCGTTCTTTTGAACTAACTTCTTTCTCTTTTACAGGTCCTTCGGGACCTGCGAGAGGTTACAAAGTGGGCTGATCCTTGCAGAGCAAGATCGCAAGGGCGAAGCGCGACTTAGGCAACGCAAGCTAAGTTCGCGTCTTTGCCACAAGGGTGACTCGTGACTTAGGCAACGCAAGCTAACTTCGCGTCTTTGGCCGCAAGGGTGTCTCACGCCTTAGGCAATTCCAGCTAAGGTCGTGACATGCAGGCGGTGGCACCGCCCCAACTGGAGGTAGCACCTCCAGCTGTCACGTGTTGCAAGCGGTTGCACCGCTCCAGCCAGAGGTGCAACCGCCCGCAACTCTGCCCCTTTTTAACCCAAGCTAGGGCCGGCGGTGAAACCGACCCCAACTCAATCCCTTCCCTCCTCTACTCTTCCAAGCCTCCTCCATCCCCATTTCTCCCATCTTAGCATCCCAAATACCCCTCATTTCGAAGCAAAGCATCAACAATCCTTCCCTCTCTTGAAGATTTCACTAAGGTACTCTCTAAGAAGCCCTTAAACTCTGTTTTTTGATTCATTTACTCTTGCTCATCACTATTATTCTAAACAGCAGTAGTTATGGGATCTAGAAGATCCTCAAGGGACAAAGGAAAGAGGAGATTAGTAGAAGATTTTGATCTCACCCTTTTCGATTCAAAATACCATGCTGAAAAATTTTCCTCTTTCGAACTTAGGAGTGTCAATAAGGGAAAATACGTAGACTTAAATGAACTAAGAGACTTAGAGACAATCCAATGGTTTGCAAACTTAGATCTTCTTCCAATTTTATAAATTAACGAACCCATCTATCCAAGACTTGTTAGATTGTTTTACAACAACATACAAGTAGATAAAGAAGAAAGAATGTCCACCTATCTTTTAGGACAACACATATCAATTACGGATAGATTCATTTGCGACATGATAGGCATTCCCATGAAAAGTAAAGGACTTTACTTTAGAGGATCATGTGATGATGAAACTATTGGAACAACATATGTTGAAGTCTTAGGAACAATTTTTGCCAATCCCAACTTAGCATTTGTTCCTAAAAGTTGTGAACATCTACTGCCTCTAAACACTAAGGTACTTCATCATATCCTAACTAGCATCATTCTCCCTAAACAATACCATCATGATGAAGTAAGCCAATTAGAATTAGGAACTATGTATTTGATCATGAAAGGACATGACATCTGTCTTAGTTATCTTATCCAACAAAACATGTTAGAACTATCTAAGAAAGACATGATGCTCCTATATGGTGGTATAATCATTAGAATAATGAAAGCCTACGATATTCTAATACCACCGGAAGAAGAAGTAATAAAAGTAGATAGATTTAGCATAATAAATAAAAATCTACTTCACCGATTAAGATGTTTTTATAGAAACGGTAACTGTGTTAGAATGCCAAGAAGAACTGATCCCCCTCAACCTGAACCAGAACCGGAAACACTAGTATTTAGGGGTACCCAATCTCCTCCGATCTGTCCCTTTGAGGAAACACATCCATTTGAGCAAACTCATACATCATCTGTCGAAGATATTAGGATTCGGATGGACCGATTCGAACAAAGACAAGAACGGTTTGAACAACGACAAGATCAAATCCTATCTGAGCTACAACAAATTCATCGTCAATTTGACTCCTTGTTTAGGCACTTTAATTTTTCACCTCATGAATGAGCTTGTATGAACACAATCATCTGTTGTTATTATAAACTTCTTATGTTACTAACCATGATGTGCTTTGACTTGATATGGTTACCTGATATATTTTAAGCATATGTAGAGTTGTAAACATCTATCGTGGTAAATATATGCCTTGTGCCTTGTGGTAAATATAAACTAAATGGTTATCTCGGATTTTATATTGAAACTAAAAGTTTTGAAAACCTTGTGCTTTGATTTCCATGATAAATATAGTTTGAAAAAGTGATATACCAATGCAGTTGATAAGTCATTGTCATTTATACTAAACATCAACTAGCTGACATGTTTGATTTCATAAGAACAATTTGATTTCAGAAGAAGAGAATTAGGAATGTTGATGTGTCCGAATAGATAAACTAGTCAAAATTATTTTTCGAACCTTATTGAATGATCAAATCACTTGATTGCCATGTGTTGAAATGTTTTGATTTTTGAAAAACTGTAGCATAATCTTGTCCGAATGCATGAAAGAATTCATCTCATTTTCGGATTCGCTTAACAGTTGGAATGACAAAAATCAAATACACTCTTTTGAAAAATATTTTTTCTGAAATGGATTTGATAAAATGACTTTCCTCCTTCATGCACAAAGGATTATAACATAAAAGGAGAAGAAGTATTCAAAACATTATACGTATCATGCCTTCCTTTATATGCTTGATAACTTACTTATATTGTTCTCCTGGTATCACATCTACCATGCTTTTTGTTGATGATAAAGGGGGAGAAATATATGAATTGATGCTATAAACACTAATGCTATGATTATGCCATGCCTGCATCATCAAGGGAAATATGAACAGATGCCATATATAGAAATGCAACACTTACTAAAATATTTGAAATGTGTACATCATGTAATGATATCAAAACCTTACTTCACAGCTTTACATGTTGATATCTTACAATATGATGAATTGTTACAATTACCATCATTCAAAATTATTATGTAAGAATGAATGTCAAGTATTGACATCATCTTCAGAGATGTCACTTGAATTCTTAGGTCTTGAATTCAAGAATGACTTATCTCAAGTATGGCATGTAGACAGGGGGAGTTAAGGTTAACTCCATTATCAATTGATTGTCATTATCAAAAAGGGGGAGATTGTTGAATCTCGGATTTTGATGATGAAGTCAATTGTCATTTGTTGTCTAACCTATATGTTGAGATAAGTGTGTAGGATTAACTACGATGAAAGTAAGACATGCAGCAGGAGTTGCGCCGGAGTCATGACAATGATCATGTTGGGAGTTCGAGAGCTCGACGGAAGTTCGGACTATCGTCGGAAGTTCTGCGGGAACAAATCCGAGAAGTCCATAAGCTTGCCAAAGAAGCTCGTTGGAACTCGCCAAGTGTATCGTCGCAAGTCCAGGAGTTTGCCGAAATTCTGCAGGAGTATCACCGAGGGTTCATCGGATGATCGACGGAAGTTCGCCGGAAACTCGCCGGAAGAAGCGATTGACTCACCGGAGCAAGCTGCAGAAATTGTCTTAGGATTTATCGTAGTTAGCACAATGATTAAGTTGAAAATGGGAGGTGATCCCATTAGCTTAATCTTGGGGCAATTGGGCCCCTGAAAAACCCAATTTGGGTCGAATGGATCTACCCATTCGGACCCTGATTGTTGTGGGAGGTGCAACCGCCCAAGCCAGGAGGTGCAACCGCCTGGGCTAAGTCTCCCAGGGAGACTGGGCGGTGCAACCGCCCCAGCCAGGAGGTGCAACCGCCTGGGCTCAGTCTCCAAGCGAGACTGGGCGGTGCAACCTCTCCTGACAGGAGGTAGCACCGGTTGAGCTCGGTCTTCGAGCTCTGGTAGGCGGTGCAACCGCCCCAGTCAGGAGGTGCAACCGCCTGAGCTCGGTCTTCGAGCTCTGGCAGAGAGGTGCAACCGCCCCTAACAGAGGTGGCACCGCCCAGAGGCTCAGTCTTTGAGCTCTACCAGGCGGTGCAACCGCCCCAGTCAGGAGGTGCAACCGCCTGATCCCGGAATTCCGGGAATTGACAGTTTTGAGCTCCAAATTTGAACTGGGTTGGGGCCTATAAATACCCCACCCATTCAGCACTGAAAGGAAGTAACTTACACTCGAAATCTTGATATCTTTCTATGATTCTTAGAGCTCAAAATTGTTGTAAAGGCCAAAAGTTCTCCTCCCTCTGTTCTTCAAAGTTTTGAGTTGTAAAGAGAGGAGAGAAAATTTCTGTAAGGGTTGTCTCCTAAGCCCGTCAAAAGGAGTGAAACTGTAAAAGGATGGTTGGCTTTTGCCTATTGAAGGAAGGCCTCTAGTTGACGTCGGTGACCTCGTTGGTGGAGGAAGCCAAAAGTGGAGTAGGTCAAGATTGACCGAACCACTCTAAATCTCGGTTTGTATTTACTTTGAGCATTTTATCTTTACTGCAAACCTCCTAAATAGCTACTGCCTTCTGCGCTTTTACGAACGAGTTTCTAAGTTCAGAGCTTTCCGAATCTGCGTCTAAATGTAAATCGATTTTTTTGTACGATCATTACATTTCAGTTTACGTTTACGTTTTGATTTCAATTATAACTGCAAACTGTCTTCTGCGCATTTATAAAACATATCTCAAGGTTCAATATCTTCAAAATTGACATTTAGACGTAAACCAGTTTTATCGTACGAACGTCGCATTTCAGTTTGCGCTTGCATTCTAATTTTCATCATAAACTGTAAACTGCCTTTGTAGATTTATTTTAACGTCATCTCGCTTAATCTTAAGTTAAAGTAATCTTAGAATCAGCTTTTACGTCGAAATCGTTTTTTATCAAACGAACGTAGCTTTCGATTTTAATCGCTGAAAAATTTCCGCCATCTCTCTCTCTCTCTCTCCTTTCTTTAACCACAGAGTATATTCGCCAGCTACATGACTTTCATGTCCACTTAATCATCAAAAGGAGTAATGATCCTTTATCACTCATGTAGAGCTTTTATAACTTCTATTTCTCTTCAAAAGCAGCCTAAGAATTTTGTTTTTGTTCATGCTATCAAATTAAGAACTCAAATGGTGAAATGTAATACAAGAAGAAATTGATGCTCTTGAAGCTAATGAGACATGGAGTTTAATTTCAATGCAATCTGTTGAATTTTTTTTACTAGATCTCTTATTTCAAATCAATTTTATCATTTACTCGGCAAGTTTGATGTCATGGATCTACACTCAAAAGTATAAAATACAAGTTTTCTAAATAAAAAGGAAATCACCATAGCCTAACAAATCTTCTCATCCTCATCCATGCACAAAACTCATCCCCATTTATTTGGATGAAACAATCCATGTTTATCATCTACCCAAATCTTCCGCTTCTCATCTGCTTTAAACTGTTCCAAAACAAATGAGTTGTTTTGGATAAAATATTTTATCACTCTCTTAATTCAAAATATTTGCAACTTAAAGTTGGCTTTTATAAAGATGTTGATAAGCTAATATATGATAGTATAAAAGTCTATTTGAATTTCTTCTTTATCTTAATGTTCACGAATAAAAATAACATTAAACTTTGATATTTTTGGTATTCCCATAGAAGATAGAATTCTTCGTCATTATAATAATAGACTTATTTTCGTAGTAGATTTTAGTTGGTCCGTCTTACTTTCCTTATAGATCTATTAAAATTATCTAAAATTAAATTGTTTAACATATTGTACTTATAGTCGAAACATATGTTGTCTAGAGCAATAATTTTTTATTTTTTAATTGTTCATGAAATCACTCCTGTTATGTTTTTTCTATCATAAACCCAATCACTATTAGTAAAAAAATATAACTTAAACTCTTTGAGACAATGAACCCAATCATTATTAGTAAAAAAATATAACTTAAAATATTTTACTTGATTATCATGGATGTCATAATTGAAATGTTTCTTGATGTATTTAAGAACTCTCTTGACTATTCCAAAATGATACTTGTTAGGACTGTATATAAATATTTGGTCTTAAATGTGTGAGATAAATTAACTCTTCAATTAAACTTCCATATTACTCATCATCTTTTTTTTTTTACTCTATCATATAACATAAGTATATCATTTGTATTAATTGGAGTTTCTAAAATTTTATAAACATATATATACATATATATATATATATACATATATATACATATATATATATATATGCATATATATATACATATATATGTACATACATACATACATACATACATACATACATACATACATACATACATACATACATACATACATATATATATATATATATATATATATATATATATATATATATATATATAAAATAATAATAATAATAATAATAATAAGATTCATAAAATAGAAATTTTAGTTCTTCTAGTATCTAGCAAGTTCATATCATTTCAAATGGAACTCACTTATAAAATATTAGCATTACATTATTCAATTTTGTGGAATCATTTATCATGATAATAGGTGATTCATGCTTAACTCAATTTAACATATCAATATTATCTTTTATGCAACATATCAAAATTAACACATCCAAGAAAAAGACATACACTACACATGTCATTTAGTTCAATTACATAGATATGATAACTAAAAGTCATAAAGATACATAATAATTCATGTCGTTTTGGACACTGCGAAACTAAGATTGGTCAAAATTGAGTCATACTTATTTAGGAGGATAAATACAATATTTGTCTAATATGTTATTCACTTACATTGCTTCAAAATTGATGAGGAAGCCTTCTGAAGAATCTCTTTCTTTGTACCAAAATTCTCCATCCTGAGCTGAGCTGACTACCTGCCTTATGCTAAGCTTAAATCTTTAAACCTGGGAATTGTATAATAGACAATTTTAGGGTTCACAATCAAGCAAAGAAGGGAAAGGAAAAGCAAAAGGTTCCTTAGGAAGAAGAAAAATAATTCTTAATTTCTCTCTCTTTTTCTCATTTTTCCTTTCCAAAATAGATTTTTCTAAATAAATAAATAAATATTGATATATGATGATATACCAGACCTAATTAACAAGGATTGAATGCTTGAAATCTAATTAAATAAATTTCAGATGATCATAGTAGAATTATGAGATCAAGCCCCTCTCTCTCTCTCTCTATTATATATATATATATATATATATATATATATATATATATATATATATATATATATATATATATATATATATATATATATATATATATATATATATATATATATATATAACCTGAAATCCGACATTTATATTATTATAATTGCTTCATAATGATAAGAGAGAGATTTCCTCTGATAATAAAAAGATTTCCTCGTATAGTTAGGAAAAATTTATCTTCTATCATGCAAAGAATGGTTTACGAGCGAGAGTCGTGAGTAGAGCAAGAGCAGATCGTTGTTGCTACTGCGATTGCTGTTGTTATGAGAGCACAGGCATTCATTTCGTTCCCTTAAGTCCGTCATTCGTTCTCCTTAAGTCCGTCGACTGTTGGCAAATCAACGAAGACTATCACGGTGAGAAAGATGAGGATTGATCGTGGAGCCTCTTAGGAATTTGGCTACAGCGACGTTGGTCGCTGGCCGAAGGCAAAGGCGAAGCTTTGCTTTTCTCAATGACATTGATCGCTGGCCGAAGGCAAGAGCGAAGCTTCGCTTTTCTCATTGCTATGATACCACAATGAAAATAATAGAAGATAAGAATAATTATTGAAGAAGCATTTTTACTTTTTTATCAATAAAACGTCTTCAATAATTATTCTTATCTTCTATTATTTTCATCACACAATTAAGAAAATATCAGCCACCGGACACAAACTGTGGAGCAAACGGTGATTTATTGTTTCGGAACTGAAGAGAAACCAAGGTTTTGGATTAGCACTACAAACTGGAAATGCAAATTGGTCCGTCACTTTTGGTCCTTGTTCCACATCCCTCTGATTCTTCCAAGGACATGGCTTTTCTTCTTCCCCGGGGATTCCTCATCCAAGTCGTCGGAGAACTGTAGGCTCATCAGCTTACCCGCAGCAGACCTGTAATCGGAATCCGCAGCACCAGCCGTTTGATCAGCCGTAAGCATCACGATAGCTGTTTCAGCTGCCTTCCTCCACTGCTCCGCTTGCACCTTCAGCCTCCTCAACTCGGCCTCCATTTCTGTCTTCGCCGCTTGAGCTGCCTTCAGCTCCTCCGCCGCCCTTGTAGCCCTTTCGCTGTTTTTTTCGGCTTCGTCGGAGATGAATCCTAGCTTCGTCAGCGCGGTCTTCGTGGTCATCATCTCAGCCGCTGCTGCTTCGCAAGCATTATGCTTCTCTGTCTCCACCCTCCTCAGCTCCAGTTTCAATTTCTCATTGTCTTCAGAGAGTCTCCGCAGTGCCGTCTCCTTGTCGGCTAGTTTGGACTTCAAAGATATGACATCAGCTTCAGATTGAATTTGATGTTCCCGTCTTTTATCCATGTCTGCGAGCAGCTTCTTGTTCATATCTGAGATCCTGCGTAGCTCCACTTCCCCGTCGAACAGACTGGTCTGCAACACGGTGATCTCTGATTCAGCTTCACTTAGTCTCGATTTTAGTTCAGATTCTCTGAGTCTGGAGTCGGTACTCATTTTGTCCATGTCTGCGAGCAGCTTCTTGTTCATATCTGAGATCCTGCGTAGCTCCACTTCCCTGTCGAACAGACTGGTCTGCAACACGGTGATCTCTGATTCAGCTTCGCTTAGTCTCGATTTTAGTTCAGATTCTCTGAGTCTGGAGTCGGTACTCATTTTGTCCATCATCTCATAAGTGCATTGGAGCTTCACCATGCTTAAGATCTGCTCTTGTTGATGCTCGACCAGAGCATCTTCAAGTGTTGACATCAACTGTTCCGCCTCGGAATCTGAAGAACCAAAGCAGATCTTCTTCGGATTGCCGAAATCGACTGAGGGTTGTGTATGATCAGTAAACTGTTCGTGCTGCAGTTTCTTTACAGTTTCTTCGAGTAACTTGACTCCCGTTCTGGATTCTTTCAACTCGGTAGCTACGATGCTGAAGGACTCCATGAGTTTTGATCCGTCACTAAGGAGAGACTCGATTGTACTCTGGGCAGATTCCAATTGTCTCCTCGTCTCGGTAAGCGTGGATTTCGCCTCGGATTCGGCTTTTTCGCTGCTTCTGAGCTGGACTTTGAGGTTTTCGATGGTGAAAGATGCCTCTGCCAGATTCGTTTTCGAGGACTGGATCTCTAAATGATGAACATCAGACTTCTTTGCGAGTGCGGCCTCGGATCGAAGGACCATCTCAAGCTGCAGTTTCAGCCTCCGCATCTCGTTCATGGCGGAGGCCAGCGCGGCAGTGTCAACCGAGTGCTGATTCTGGATAGCTTCCAGCTCGGACTGCCATGCACGGTCGCGTTCCTGAGAAATCTTTCGTAGTTCTTGAATCCGACCGTCCTCTGCCGCCGACAGCTCCTCCATCTGGCCCTGGGAGTCTTCCAGCTTTAGAGACATGACCAGAAGTTCCTTCTTGGCCTCTTCTGCTTCCTGCTGGGCTCGTCTCTTCCATGATTCAGTTAAGTTCAGCTGATCTCTTGTCTTCTTCAGATCCTCCTGCAGCTGAGTGATCTGACATTCCAATTCAGTGACCCTACTCGGCCGTCTCCTCTGGATCAGAAGCAAAGAAAAGGAAGCAAGTGAGGATCCGTAATATCAACCTCCTCTAGTACGGGCTTAAATTCTTACCAGGCTCAATATCAACCGAGAATTAAGAACAATTGAGTTTACTTGAATGAGATCCACCATGCATATTTTTTATGGACAAAATGCATAACAATTCCTTTAATTTCATCATTGTTGGTATAGCAAAAGACTGAACCACTTACTAATTTCTTTTTGATACATATGAATTTATTTGGATTTCTATTAAGTAGAGATTAATTACAATACCAAATAATAATAATAATAAGTAAAAAGATTGCGTGTCAAATCATATATATCATCATTCACGTGATTGGTTTACAGAACACATGTGACTAACAGGTACCATCCGAATATAATTTCACTGTTTGAATTTTTTTTGCCTCTGTCTCTCCTAAATTTTCACTGTTTTTTTTTTATAGAAACTCCAAATTTTCAGCTGCTAGTAGCATGCAATCACAAATGCTAATTCCAATATGCATGAACTATCTCAGATTTCACATGATTCTCATGGAAGGTTTGTGATGATATGGTTTGATTTAAAGCTGCAATTAGACATAGCAATCAGATAAACATATCATGGTCCTTTGATTTCAAGATTGTGGCTCTCAGCGACGAAGGTTCCAGACATGGTATTACTATGATGACTGGATTGGGTACCTCAGTCTCCAAGGCTTTGGCTGTGCGGCATTCGATCTTGGGACTTCTGTCAATGAGATGTTTCGATTGATTTATAGCAGAAGAGGTATTTGATTCAGATCCAGTCATCTTCATCGGACGCTTCGATCTAGGCGTCACCAGACAAGCCTTTGCTGGCACTTCGGTGTACCCATTCCTGCTCAAAGAGAAGAACTCATAGACAAAATAGAATCAGCAAGAAACATCAAAGCCGTTCTATTTATCAACTCGGATGACTGATCTAAGTGACCGATCACCAAGAGGTGTTATTACGAGCAGAAATTGTGTAGAGGTTCGTAAGTTCATTTGAATGGTAAATGTTATACTCCAGTGGCACGGCAATTTTGCTTGAAGCTAAAGCCAAATTTGGCTTCAAGCTCTTCAAATCGAAATGCAAATCTCCAGATACATTGACAAGGAGAGAGGACCTACGACTTGAAGGAAAGAAGACAAACATGAAGCAAGCTACAAAACAAACAAAATAAGATTTGAGGAACCATGGAGAGAAGAAACAACAAATGGGCAAGTGTCTGAGATGGGGTGTTTCCAACACATGGGGGCCATCACCGGAGCTGAAATAGTACCAGGAAAAGATTCTGAGAACATCCGACTGACCATGGTGATGATGTCAACCTCGGTGTTCTTTGTGTGTAGGTTCAACCAAGTGAACATTCTGTTCCACTTCATATGATTACCGGGGAACCTGAGCAAGTATAGATAGCCCCAGGAAATGGTAACCCAAACCAGTGTCATACCTTGTTTTGGATATCTGCATGCTGATTGCGTTATTTATCTTGTGACAGGCCAACCCTGCGAAGGAAGAAGTACAGGAAGACATCAGAGTGAGAGATTTGTGGGGAGGAAGGCACAGAGATGTCAAGTGGGAGAATGGAATTATTGTGCTTCTTCTC
The DNA here is from genome assembly GCF_036884655.1 of Musa acuminata AAA Group. Classification (NCBI taxonomy): domain Eukaryota; kingdom Viridiplantae; phylum Streptophyta; class Magnoliopsida; order Zingiberales; family Musaceae; genus Musa; species Musa acuminata. The sequence goes on from NC_088349.1 coordinate 35,941,274, forward strand.
ACCTCACCTTGTGTTAAAAACGCAAGCAAGAAGGAGTATGAACAGCACTGGAACTTCCTTTTTCTTCACTCCGAACCTGCTCAGGTACGCAGAGTATCATCCCTACCAAATGAAGCACCGCAACCACCAAACGTGGGAACTGAGAAAAGGATTCGAGCAGAACTAGTGCCTCTTTTCCTTGGCCTCTACTCCACTTTCTTTCTCAGTTCAGCTGCATAAAACACTATAAAGTCACTGCAGAAAAAGTGATCGTTCACAGAGTGGTTCAGTCTACACTCCTACTTGAATGTCTATAAAGATCTTTGAACTGAAACAACAACAAGATTGAGAATGACACACAAGAATTGAAACTCCGAACGAGATCAGAGGTTGAGATGAACAAACTCACCAAGACTTGGTCTTCTTCTCTTTTCTCTCTCCAAACCTTCTTCTTCTTCTTCTTCTTGTTGCTGCTCTTGTTTGTGCTTGCGATTCCCTGGGCTTCTGCCTACTTGTGGTTGTTAGTGGAGTTCCTCTCAAGCTAAGAAATGAGTACAGGAACAGGCTTAAAATATGAAACATATTGTATGAGAACAAAGCATGCATATGCTATAAACTACTCACACAAACAATGTTTCAGATAAACATTTTTCGCTTAAAAATAATTTTTAATTTAATAGTGCCATTCGAAGTCTTTAAAGATGAGGCAAAAAGAAGGCTCATATGAAAAATATTTTTATATGGATGAAAGATTTCAAAGATTGGAAAGTCCATTAGATTTCTGTCAGTATCATGATTGAGACGATCGAGTGTCACGGGTTACGGCCTCCGTAGCCAGTGAATCTGGAGAGGCAAATGGAACATGCACTGACCTGTGAAGATGTTTCCTTTTCTTGTCTTAGGGTTCCCTACAACTGATAGGTTCATATGATCCGATGCCTCACGTGAATCCAGCCGCAAGTTAGATGCATTTCTCAAGGCGGCATGATATATTAATCTTGTTCGATAAATTTGGGGAGAAACTTGAAACATATTGTTGTTGTTATATCAAAATATGAATTAAAAGGGTAAAAGAATTTAGGGTGGTGCATGTTGTTGCTCACTCCCACCCATCCATTTATGGTTCTCTTCACACAATAGCGTGTGTTCACGGGCGGGTGGATGAAAAGAATAAGAACAGGGAAAGGTATCTCCCAACAGCTTCCTACTTGTAGTAGGTGTGCAGAGGGACCAGATCATGACATGGAGATGTGGGATTTGGGTTCCGTGATCTGCAATGGAAGCAATGCTTTCATATAAAATGAGGTTGGCTTTGGCTAAGAATCCCATCAAATAAGATGTTAGGTTTTTTACTCGTGCAAGCTCTCATCATAACCTAAGTTTGTCTTTCTCTTAGTGGCCCCAAAAGGTAGTTCTAAAGAGGAATCCTCTGTGACTAAATATTATCTTATTAATATTAATTCAAATTAGTTAATTAATCATAATTAGAAGAGATCAATTTCAGATTTTTTATATAAATATTATTGATAAGGGAGATTGCCAAATGAAACATCCGACGAATCGATTGTATAAGTGATGAACAAGTACTAGATGGTTTGATACATATCCTCACGATTGAATAATAATCGAATATAACAAAACTATCTTATTAGTCTTTTAGATTATCTTAAAAAATACAAGTCTACATTCACATCTCTCAAATCCTTTTAAGTTTACTAATTTAAGCATTAGAGTAGCTTTTCTCAAGTACACTATCAATATAATTTTTACGAACCTCTTGTCTATCCAACATCTCTCGTAACAAGTTTAGACATAGGATCTAGATTGAATCCGAACCTTTGATATATAAAATAATTAAAACCTAAACATCGTATCTCTTCGATGTAAGATTTGTGATAAGTTTGAATGCTAGATTCAAGTTGAATCCGAACCCCCTAATTCATGCAACAATTAAAATTTAAATCTTATTTCTCTCGAGTATTAAACTTTGTGACAAGTTCAAAAGCCGATTAATAATATATGAAACAAACATTATATATATATATTAATATTAATATTTATGGATTCTAGTTGAATATCAATCATATATGGAACAAATAATAATTAAGAAAGTATGTATTTATGAAGAATCTTTACATTTTCACAAACATATATATTATAATATTAGTGCAAGAAAAATGTATAAGATGGAAGAGATATCTGGAAAGCAAGTGCCTTGTTTGGCATTAATTAAACCCTGTACGTGAGGCAAAAGCGTGTTAACGGTCAATGGTGGGGAACAATGATGCGTATTAATAAAGCAAAGCCGCACTCTTTGTCTTTAAGCGTCTGCAAACCATTTCTAGGAGAAGACGATGTTTGGTCAGAGTCCAACAACTACACTGAGGAGAGTAATCAAAGTTTCCACTTAGGTTACAAATTAGTGTACATTAGAAAAGGAAACAAAATATATATGGGAACCCTTCGGCTGCTTCTCTGTTTTGAGTTGAGATCTTACGCTTCGACCATGAACATGAGATTGATTGTATGAAAGAGGAAATCGGAAAGAGAAAAACAATAAAGATATATATCGAGATCGAATAAGCATCTAATTAGAGGAATAATTTCTCTCACATCGATTGTTACGTCTTTGCTAAATTTGTCTCACGTCACTGTTGGGAGAAATAAAGGAACAAACTTTGTATACAAAGAAATAGAGGAATAAATTTTATATACCAATAAATATAAATAAATCAGGAATTAAATAAAATTATAATAAAATAAAATATCAAAATTTACGTGAAAAGGAGGATAAAAACTACGATGCAAACCAGAGAAATCCACTATAAGAATAATGAATATATAAATTTTAAAATCTTTTGTTCAAAACCAAAACAACAATCACAAAAGAATAACCAAAATACAAGGATTATGTTGATCGAGAATAATCTCTGTGTTATCCTTGTCTTTTTTTATTTTCTTTTCTCTTATTTTTCTATCATTTTTTCTCTCTTTTGAATCATATTACTATTATTCTGCTCCTTTTTCATAACTACCACATCACCTTTATTAGATATAGGTTTCAGTTAATAAGGAAAGTATGATATGGACTATTAAAACTTACTATGAGCTTAACCAATCAGTTATCTAACCAACCGTCACCGATTGACCTTACAAGAGATAACATCATGCATTAATTGTAAACTTAACATATATATATATATATATATATATATATATATATATATATATATATATATATATATATATATATATATATATATATATATATATATATATATATATATATATATATATATATATATATATATATATATATTGACGTTTCTGAAACGTCAAGTTGTGGACATCATCTTTTTGGGCGGAATAATTCTCATAGTAATGTAACATATCATTTTTATATCCATAATAATATCTCTTCTACTAATCATATAAAACCACTACGTAAACAAGGTATATATATTAAACCCAAGAGAATCAACCCTATCTGACACACAATATACTTACCAGATTTAAATGTCATTTCACATGTTGAACCATAGGTTTGCCATACAAGAGAATAATTCTCATGTGATTAAAACAAATCATCTTTGTACTCATAAATAATACATTTTCCTACTCGACATATGAAATAACTATGTAATTAAGGTATATACTATACCTGACGGAATTAATCGCACTGTATGTATGACAAATATTCTTAGTCGGTTTAAACGACATCTCATGTGTTACGTGAGGGAAACAATTCACTCAAGGGAACAATTCTCACAAAATAATAACACATTACCTATGTAAGCATAGTGCTCATGAAAATTCAATCCACTTTAATAAATATTCTTTTTAATTTCCTTAGTAAGGCTATTATCGAGTACAATTTATATTATCCCATTAGACTTTGTAAACATCCAATTTTTTGCCGATCCAAATGTTGAGCTGATAGCCTATGAATTCAGCTCGTAGTGAATTTTAATTACCCATGATCCATTTTAGCTTTAAATTATTTAACCTAAAACCCTAACCCTTTTAACTTAGTGGTCGTGAGAAAGAGAGAAACAGTAGTAATAGAAAAGGACAGAAAAATAAAAAAATAAAAGAGAATAAGAAAAAGACAATGCATAGAGAGTTCTCAATTATCCATACAGTGTTTTCATCTCACTGTAATTATTTGAGGAGATTTTAGATATTATACACAGTGACATAATCCTTCTATCTTAGTTTTTCTCTTGTGATTATTATTTGGGTTTTGGGTAAGAGACTTTGATATTTATACATTCATTATTTTTATAGTAGATTTTCTCTAGCTTACCCCATAATTTTGTTGTCAGGAAAAGAGTCGGCACTAAGAGGGAGGGGGAGGGGGGGGGGGTTGAATTAGTGCAGTGATAAAAATATCGGTTTTAAAAATTCTTTCGTACATTAAAAACTGATTTCAGAAACTTGAAAGCGTATGCGAGTGTAAGGGTAGTAAAAGCACAGTAAAGAGGAGAGGTAGTTTGCTATAAGAGTAAAATATTTAAAGGAAATATAAACCAGATTTTTATAGTGGTTCGATCATCATGACCTACATCCACTTCGCTGATTTCTCTTTCGTCGAGGGCATCGGCATCCACTATCGGTCTTCCTTCAATAGGCAAAGACCAACCACCTTTTACCGGGTTTAGGAGATAACCCTTATACCCCCACTTACTCCTCTCTCAAACTATTCTAATACTTACAACCTTTGAGAGGAGTTCACACAAGATCGTAGCAACGTTTCTTTCTATTTTTACTCTAAGTCTTGTGTATGTTAACCAGGAATGAGAGAGATTTTTATAGATTTCAAGTTGATTCAAACTTGGAGCCTAAAAACATCTCATCCCGGGTTTCCTAGGTCTGTGTTGGGCGGTACCACCATTAGTGTTAGTCTGACACTAACACTGCACTAGGCGGTACCACCGCCTAGTCTAGTGGTACCATCGCCTGGCACCCTGCCAGGGGCGGTACCACTGCCCAAACTAGTGGTACCACTGCCTGACATAGTCTCGAAGACTGTGCCATGACAGTGCTATCTCTTGGATCACTATTTAGGCCTTTCATTGGGCCCAACACAGTCCGTACATGGGCCCAACTGACCCATAATTGGGTTGGCCCAAATCCAATCTCACTTATGTGTTAACTACGAAATCTAAGACATACTTAAGTTAAACAAGTCCCTAGGTCTTGGTTTCTTCCGGCGAGCTTCCAGCGATCTTCCGGCGAACTTCCGACGATCTCTCGGCAATGTTCCAATGGACTTTCGGCAAGCTCCTAGACTTTACGATGATCTTCTTGGTGAGTTTCGATTAGCTTCTTCTAGCAAGCTTTTGGACTTCTCGGCTAGTTCCTACAGAACTTCCAATGAATATCTGGACTTCCAACGAACTCTTGAACTCCCAAAGAAATTGAGTTATTGACTTTGGGACTTCATTTTGCATTATGCCTTGCTATCGTAGTTAATCTTGTATATATAAAACACACTTCGATCTAGACAATTAATACTAAGCATGAATCATGTTGTCCGACATGTCATTGGTTCATCGATGCTTCATCTGATTCTTTGGCGCATCATCCTCTCTTGCAGCCTATTGCCTAATCGGTCAGTTGACTCCGCAACTCCGATATCCTTGGCTCAATATCCGCTCTTTTGACCCGATGCCCGAATCCATGGCCCGAAGCCTTCTGTCGATATGTCGACCGATCTTCCGGCCCGACGTCCAATCATCTGACATGTTTTCTTTCAGCCCAACATGATTCTTCCTGCTTTAATTGTCTCATCCTGATCGAAGCATCCTGCATCACTAAAAACGCAGATCAAATCATAAACACTTATCAATTGGTTTCATCATCAAAATACGAGATTCAACATTTATCCTTCACTTTAGAGATTTTTCATGTAAATCTTGGTGTTCTATTTGATTGTAATTTTTATTTAATTTGTATTTTTTCATATACAAAGTTTTTTTAGACAGTAGTTTTGTTTTGTTTATCCGATCACCAAAGACTTATTATTTTATTTTTGGAATCCATGATCAGATACACGAATCTAGGATAAGAGAATTATTGAAAACTTTAAATTCAGATTATATAATATCCAGCAATTGAAGCTACGTACGTTCCACCAACAGTTATGAACCTTTTTAAAACACTAAATCATCATTTAGAATTCCAATACGTGGCACGGAAGGAAATAATTGATTACATTGAATCCAATAACGTAAGCAATACTAACATGTATCATATCATATGGCAACTCATAAAATGTCCTTACCAAAATTCAAAATTAAAATAAACTATTTTTTTTAAACTATAAAAGAATAATTTAAAAAATTCTACCGAATTGAACTCATATCTACTGATGTAGATTAGCATGGGTCCCAAAAGACTTAGACCGCATAGATTAGGTTAGGGTGTATAGGTCTGTATTGTTGTGATTAACATTCAATCATTTCTTATTCGAGAACTACGTCTATGTGCTTTGCTTAGGTATGCAAATGAGAATTAGGTGGTAGATGAGTAGACACCACATGCCAACACATTGCACCATGAGCATCCAATGTCGGTGTCCACATCAGATGCTAGTGAACCGCCATGGGAGCTCAAACCCACAAGCGTGTGGTGATCGGGCTGAGTTACACCCATATGATCGGACCCATAAGTATGTGGGGGTCGAATTGAGCACCGCTTGTCCGAGATACTCATTTAGCATCTTCATATGTTGAGAGCGACAGATGCGTCGGACACGCTGTCGCTCCTCCGCTCAGGTCACCGATCGTTTCCTTTTCCATCGATAGTTTCCAGAGATAGATATTCTAACTCTTGCTTAATCCAATCGTTTAAACTCAAACACTAGAAGCGTCATAGTCAATAATAATGAAAAATCTAGGACAATATTGTATAGAAAAAAAATATTATTTAGGAAGATCATATATCTCTGAAAATCTATAGAGCTATGGGAAAGGTTGAAGGAAGTCAACTGTTCTCCTCTTTAGTGATAATCCATGGACGCTCCTCAAATCGCTATATAATCATTCTCCACGCACACCACATGATCAAGAAGGGGCTGACCCTTCTTATTCTCCATATGCCCTAAGTAGGGGTTGTCGGCTGAGGATGAGAGGGAGAGAGAGGAGAATAGGAGGTGCTAGTCAAAAGGGATCTAGTCTATGACCCATTGGTTCTCTCATATAGAGGCCCCTTATCAACTTAACCATAATTGATCATGCCCTATTATATGCTGGATCTCCATCCAACTATCCAAGCCTTTTAAATTAATAGATCTCAACCCAACAATCTCTTATTGGCTCTTATTAGATTTTATCCACAAGATCCAATAATTCAGGGGCTTATTGGATATCAAAATAAGATAGAGACTCCAACGAATATCTCATATTTAAACCTCTACTAGTCACAATACCTACAATATGTATGTGACCCTTTATGCCCAATATCGTGCTAGCCGTGATGTCACGGACAAACTTCGAAACAGAATGTTTGATGTAATGCTTTTATATGTTAGTGTCTTTTGGTATGTTCATGCTTTGTACAATATATAGAGGGACAGCTGAAAGCTTAATAGTCCCATTTTAGTTAGGTTGGTGGCTGCTTTAGGCTTGTAAATAAAGGTGTGTCATGTGGACACTTGTGAGAGATTTTCGATCTGTAATGGACCATTTTGACCCATTGTTGTGCAACTGTTCAGAGCTTGTAAAGTCTGTTTGTAATTTGCATTGTCTATAAAGTGTTTTTGGAGATGTTTGCTTGTGGATCCCGAGTGAGGCGTTTTCTCTATCTTGTTCTCTCTTTGGTGGGTCCTAAGGGACCATGGGAGGCTTCGGGGAGGCTGACCTTTGCGGATGGACACGTAAGGGTGCCACACGACTTAGGTAAAATCAGTTAAGGCAGTGATAGATGGTATCAGAATGGGACAAGCACTCATAGAAACACTTAGCATGCAAATGTGGGGGACCTAGCGGGGCTGCGTTGAGGGCAGTCAGCACACGCGCAATCGTTTGGGGGAAAACAGAAATGAAGATGTAGGGAAAAGAGTCGCTCGGAGGAGCGGGCATCTGAGATTGGCATTCAGAGGAATGGCCAACCCTTCGCGCAAGAGGCACCATGAGAACAGACAAGCTTGGAAGAATGCGGAGCGCACAAAGGTTGAGATGACTGAGTTTGAGCTACGGCTCAACGTTGACAACTATACTTGATGGTGCTCAAGGCAAGCGAGGCGCTTGATAAAGGATGAAACCATCCAATGTGGAATGAGTTGCTCAGCGACCGAAAGAGTTGTGCAAAGCTCGTAGAGGTGAGGGGAATTGCTAACTCAAAGAATTCGGTACTCATGCATGGGCTTGTATGCGGACGATGGAATGTTCACGGCCATCCCAAGGCGACCGAAACTCGGCGCCATAGAGCATTGAAACTTTCTCTTCGGCATGTGAAGGATACGTCCGTAGGAAGCTGAAGTGTGCAATGATTTCAGCATGTTGCTAGGCCTTGAGTGGTGCAGTAGGGGCTATATTGACATGGAGTCATAATTTAGTAAGTGTGTTTGTAGGAGGCAGAACAATGCACAGTTTGTTCAGCAGATCAGAGTAGTCCAAGGGGATGGTGGTATCCGAAACAAAGAGAGATGTTGCTCCAACGGGACAGTTATCCAAGAGGGATAAGTCCCGGCTCTCTAGAGGGAGAATCATGTGGGACAGACCTCACAAGTTGAGGAGGAGTACCTTAACAAACAACAACTCCATGAAGCTCAATAGACTGAGCAAGCGGCAAGGAGTCATCGCATGATCTCACTCGAGAGAATGCATTAGTCCCTTGTCAAACCCTAATGGGTCCTCCCCTAGTGGGTATTGGATCTACATCCAATAAGACAAGGGCTCCGTCGGATATCTCATATTAGAACCTCTACTCATCGCAATACCTACCATATGTATGTGACCCTCTAGGCCCAATATCGAGCTGGCCGTGAGTCATACCTATCAGAACTCCTTCTAACTCAGTGAATTATTATCTTTGTAATAATTCACTCGACTCATCGACTACGGACGTACTAGGCCACTACGCCGTAGTCCCCAAACGATACAGGAGAATCCAATCCATTGGACCTGTCTGTCCTCAGTTACCGTGTACCTATAGTCCCTCATCCATCTAATATCCTAGAGACCGTATATCGAGCATGGTGTTGTCAGACCCATACGGTTTCTACTCGAGTCTCGCTCTAATCGGATTCTCCCGGAGAACTCTTTCTCTCTTAACCCGAATGACCCTGGCTAGGTATTTGTCTGAGCAAGAATACATGGATATTCCTCTCATGACGCCGAGAGTAGATGATCCTCTATCGACACTCAATAGCCCTCGTAAGGTCGACTACCACTCTCAATAACCAGTTGTACTAGATCTGGGACAGCAAAACCTATAAGTCTGGTATCAAAGAGTGAAGCACTCATACAGGACATCCTTGGTATCTCAAGTCTAAGGACCAGATACACTACTAAGACTACAGAATCGCTGTCTGACAATAAGGCATCATCAACCATCCAGCATTCCGTAAGCGGATCAATCGGTGAACTCATTCTCCAATGAGCACCTGTACTATATCCCTAGTGTCCCTACACGAGCAGCTATGAGACCAACTGCATCCATCATATGGATGGGTATACAACACACCAGTCTGTCCGGTTATCACGATGTCCCTATCGAGTAACCTATGACCGGGATTATTTAGGATCTGCGTTTAAAGGTGAATCGATCTCATTATCGTGATCTCATCACGATCCGATTCCCATTGTACAAATCCAAGGACATCACAATATATATATATATATGCATATATGCAATAGTTATAAAGTGATATATGCCAAAATATAATAAGCAAAAAGATTCTGTATCAAGTCACACATGTCATCACTCACGTGATTGGCTTGTTGGGCACCTATGACTAGCAATTCATTCTGATGGAGCGGACTCATCTTGTATGGTGCCAAAGACGAAGGGAGCTTCTGGGCACATGCACCTTATCTCGGAGGAGCATTTGATGGAAGAACTAAGGCGACTCAATTTGCGGAGGCGAAGTTGGGTTCAGAAGGCCTTAGCACGGGGCGAGAGGATGCAGAGGCGGGTACTCTTGAAAAATATGCCATAGTGTTGCCATTCAAGTTGTCATGAAGGAAGCGGTGCGCAGCGAAGATTGTGCTGGTAGGGGTAGAGGCCTAGGATCTAAATAATGGTGCACTAATTGCAGCGAAGTCGGGGGACTTCGGGACCTACTAGGCGACGGACTGTCTTAGAGCGATGCTTCATCTAGGTGTGACCCAAGAGTGGGTGGATGAAGGTCGATTGCCAAAGGAGCGAACAAAATCGAAGGTGGAAGAGACCCTGCGATGTATTGGCAGAGGCCACACATGAAGGGTTCACAATTCGAGTTCATCCCACAAGGATCAGAATGCAATAGAGATGTCACCAAGAGGTGGCATAGTGCAGCGGATCATGCTGGAACAGTTCATGGTAATGCGATACACACGACATAGTCCTGTGAGGGACTAGATTATACAGAGATATGATCGGGAGTTATTGGAAGCTCAACTTCAGTGAACAACATGACGGCAAGAAGGGCTATGGATTCAAGGAGTGAAGGCCATGGTACCGCAGAGGCGGGTCTTCCATACGTGCATCGAATTTTGCATCGGATGAAAGCCTTGGTCATCAGCATATGGGGGCTGTGTTCCACCAATGAAAAAAGTTCAAATGCAAGTACCATTGAGTCCCAGGGGAGGGACTTGATCATGCAGAGGTATGATCGAAGCAGTTGGAGAGTTGGACTGTTCCAGAGCCCATATTCGCTTAAGGGAGCCCAACAAGTCAGAGGACAAGGTCGAGTAAGTGAACGTTGCTACCAAGGAAGCTAAGGAGAACAGAATCGGTGCAAACCCTACAATGTGATGGCAGAGGCCATGCATGAGAGTTGCAGTCTGTCTTTCCATCGACCAAAGGGATCTGCTTGGAGAACACCGACGTGTTGAAGCAGGGGTCGAAAGGGGCGAGGAAGCGACGATGAGTATAGAGGGACTTAGCTACCCAAAATCAAGCATCAGTTAGAATAGAGGTGGATACGAAGGAGTGCCACAGAGGCATATCTACTGATTGTGAAGAAAAGGGATGCAGATGCGAGGTGACGGATAGTAGTTCCATGGGCATGGCAGCGCCATGGTATCGCAGAGGCGGGACTTCCATGAAAGTCATTGATCCCTTGCTCTCATGGAGGGAGAGCGCTTGGTCGTGAAAGGGGCCAAGGAGGTGGAGCATGCAGAGGCAAACTCCAAGTACCGAGACAAGGCTGAAGGGAAGAGGCCAAGGAACTTCGTAAGACCGGTGTCAACGAGCTTCTCATCAAGATAGCCAAAAGTGAAGGACTTCGGGTCAGGCAAGAGTGTATGGCCAAGGAATGAAGCAGGCAGTACGCGGTGTTGTACCTTTGCTACTCAGTGGAGTAGGCAGGAGGGTTGATGGAGAAGACGGTACAATCCCAAAGGCGACCAAACTTATGAGAGAATTACTCCAAGTTGGGGTGAAAACTTCTTGCATTCCAGAAGTTCGATGGCATTGATAAGGTAGATCACAGTAGCTAACTCAACGCAAGGAGTGCAAACACTTCAAGTGCTTCAGAAGTGAGCAAAGAGCAGGCGAAGGCTAGTAACCAACTCGATGCATGGAGTACAACCTCGATGAGGTGGGCAAAGTCAAGTAACCTTTGCCTTCTCAACCCTTAAGAGAATGGGTGAAACCGAGTACCCCAATTCTCTTATCTATCCAACAAAAGAGCTCTGCACAAGTTCAAAGACCCTTCGAAGATAATGGAAGACAATAGTTGTCAAATCCTCACCAACGATGATCAGTGCTACTGAGAGTAGATTGTCCATTTCATTTCCCAATGAATTGCCAATCGAAAGCGGAAATGACGCGAACCTACTTGGAAGTGACAACTAAGTGAAAGAAGAGTCAATGGGCAAATTTTATGGAGGAAGGACCCAAAACTTCAGAAGTTTGCAAGACGATGCTCGTTAAAGCTCCAACAAGCATCCACCCAATTCAAGCAGCATGAGCATTTGAGAGACTGGGGCATAGTAAGGATGGTCTTTTCCTTCATCTAGAGGATCCGTAGGAACCAACAGGGATCAATACAACTCAGCTAACCCCACACTAGAGTCAGAGTCATTGGCGAGTTGAAGCAGCATGGCAGATCAAAGGTTCGACTACTCAAAAACAGTAGTTGGGAGCCAAGAGGTGCATTGCAGTTGGAGTAAAAAATTGAAGACTCAACAAAGGCGAGGAGTTGCAGTGTTGACAAAGGCTTTGATGAGAACGTCGAATGAATAAGTGAGGGAGAATATCACGGACAAACTTCGAAATAGGATGTTTGATGTAATGCTTATGTATGTCCGTGTCTTTTGGTATGTTCATGCTTTGTACAGTATATAGAGGGACAGCCGAAGGCTTAATAGTCCCATTTTAGTTGGGTTGGTGGCTACTTTAGGCTTGTAAATAAAGGTTGTATCATGTAGACACTTGTGAGAGATTTTCGATCTATAATGGACCATTTTGACCCTTTGTTGTGTAACTGTTCAGAGCTTGTAAAGTTTGTTTGTAATTTGCTTTGTCTATGAAGTGTTTTCGGAGATGTTTGCTTATGGATCCCGAGTGAGGCGTTTTCTCTATCTCGTTCTCTCTTTTGTGGGTCCTAAGGGACCATAAGAGGCTTCGGGGAGGCTGACCTTTGCGGACGAACACGCAAGGGTGCCGCACGACTTAGGCAAAACCAGCTAAGGCCGTGATAGTGAGCCATATATATTAAAATTTTTTTAACTCAATGAACTATTATATTCATAATAATTCACTCGACTCATCGACTACGGACGTACTAGGCCACCATGTCACAGTCCCCAAACGATATAGGAGAATCTAATTCATTGGATCTGTCTCTCCTCAATTACTATATATCTATAGTTCCTCATCCATCTAAAATCTCAAAGACCGTATACCGAGCATGATGATGTCAGGCCCATACGGAATATGCTTGAGTCTCACTCTAATCGAATTCTCTCGGAGAACTCTTTCTCTCTCAATCCGAATAATACTCGTTAGGGATTTGCTTGAGCAAGAACATATAGGATATTTCTCTTATGATACTGAGAGTGGATGATCCTCTATTGACACTCAATAGCCCCCGTAAGGTTGTTTGTAACTCTCGATAACCAGCTATGCTAAATCTAGAACTTCTAGACCTATAAGTCTGGTATCAAAGAGTAGAGTACTTATACATGACATCCTTAGTGTCTCAAGTCTAAGGACTAGATACACAACCAAGATGACAAAATCGCTGTTTGACAATGAGGTATCATCAACCATCTAATATTCCGTGAGCAGATCGATCAATGAACTCATTCTCTAATGAGCACCTGCACTATATCCCTAGTGTCCCTACACGAGTAATTATTTTTAGCTTCATTTGAATTCAAACCCAAGGATTTGAATTTTTGACTCCATTTTTAAAGTCATTTGGGGTCGCTAACCTCACATATGCTTGCTTAGTAGAGCAACAAAAGCTTATGATTTTAAGTATATAAACTCTCTTAAAGCATTGAGTCTCTTCCTCCTTAAGTTTAGAAGTCATTCTAAGGGAGGTGTGAGGTCTTGTTGTAAAAGAGAGGTATAAAGATTCACTCCTAAGCCTATGAAAAGGAGAAAAGAGTTGTAACAAGGGCAATTAATCTTCACTTATTGAAAAAACGATTGATAGTGAAAGCCAATGACTTCGAGGGAAGAGAAATCGAGACTGGACATAGGTTGGGATGATTGAACCACTATAAATCTAGTTTGCATTTCTCTTTATGCTTTTCCTTACTATTACTAACTGATTTAATTACTCACATTCTAAGTTAAAAAGCATTTCCGATATGTATTTTTTGATCAAATTTTTAAATCGAAACTTTATTTCGAAAGTACTAATTCACCCCCATAGTGTCTTTACGATCCTAACAATTTGTATCAGAGCCTGGTTCTCTCAATTGGTTTAATACTCAAGAGAGATTAAATGACTTTTTCTAGCAATCAGGAGGGTCACTCTTTCACTCGTCCTCTTATGTTTAATGGAACAGACTATATGTATTAGAAAACATGAATACATACTTTCTTGCTTTCTATATATTTTGATCTATAGACCGTTGTTGAGTTTAGTTTTCAAAAATCCTCTAAACCAATGAATGAATGAAATAATTTAAAAATAAAATATTTTCTTAAAATGCTAAAACTATGAATATTTTATTTTATACTTTAGACAAAAATAAGTTTAATTATATTTCTATATGTGAAACTACACATGATATTTGACATACACTTGAAGTTACTGAAGGCACAAATAAAGTAAAAGAATATAAAATTAATCTTTTGGTATATAGTTATAAATTATTTAGAATGAAACCATTATTCTCATGTACACTCATTTTATGAATATTGTCAATGGTTTGAAAGTTCTTAGTAAATGTTATACTAATCTTGAATTGGTTAATAAAATTTTAAGATATTTTTAAAAAAGTTAGGATCAAAAGAGAACTACAATTCAAGAAGCAAAGGACTTAAACAACTTTCCTCTTGAAGAACTCATAGGATCATTAATGACTTATGAAATGACTTGCAAGGCACATGACGAACACAAAGAATACCTTTTAAAGAATAGAAAGGATGTTACACTTAGAACCAAAGAAGACCACTCGAGTAATGGCTCAAGTGATAATAATGACATAGCACTCTTTACAAGAAAATTTAAAAAGTTCATGAAAAGAAACAAAACAAATTCCGTAAGACATGAATCTAAACATAAAAATAAATTTAAAAAGGATATAATTATTTATTATAAATAAAAAAGGCCAGGGTACTTCAAAAATGAGTGTCCACAAATGAAGAAGAAGTTGCTAGTACAAAAGAAGAAGAAAACATTCAAGATAACTTGGGATGAATAAGTGCATGAGAAGACGAAGAGTAATCCAATGAAGATAAACAAGCAAACTATGCATTGATGGCTTTTAGTGATGAGGTATGTGATTTAACTTAAACTTCTTTTATCTTATGAAATTTCTTGATTTATTTCATGATTTATACGATGAACTTAAAATAATTAGTAATAAATATAAATCACTAAAAAAAGATAATTTATCTTTCTCTAGTGAATTTGATAAATTAAAAAATAAGTATGATAATTGTTTATTAACATCTTGAGTCAGACTCATTCAAAAAGGAAAATATGTTATTACAATAAATATTAAAATTGTTTTAATATTTTTTAATATTAATTGTAATAACATATTTTTTGTTTTTTATAATAACATATTTATTGTAATAACATATTTTTAATATTTAGTGTATTTTTAATATTTATTAATATTTTATGTTTCAAGTCTAAAGACTAAGTACATCATTGGGATGACTGAATCATTGTATAACAATAATTGTATCATCAACCATCCAGCATTTCGTGAGCGGATTAATCATTGAACTTATTCTCCAATGAGCACTTGCATTGTAGTCCTAGTATCCCCACACGAGCAGCTATGAGACCAGCCACCTTCATCATATAGACGAGTATATAACACACTAGTTTGTCTAGTTATCTCGATATCTCTCTCGAATAACCTATGACTAAGATTATTTAGGATTTGTGTTTAAAGGTGAATCGGTCTCATTATCGTAATCTCATCACGATTTGATTTCCAATGCATAGATCCATGGACATCATAATATATTTATGCAACAAGCAATATAAAGTAAGAAAATACTATAATAATAATAAACAAAAAGAGTGCATGTTATATCACATATACCATCACTCACGTGATCGGCTTGTAGGGCACCTATAACTAGCAATCCATAATAAAATGAAGTTGTTGAGAGAAAAAAAATAAGAGTTTACACGAGATGATAAGAAGCATATTTAATGAACATAGTCTATCCAAATATTTTTAGGCCGAAGCCATTAACACAACATGAACAAGGTTCTCATAAGACCACTATTGTCTAAAACTCCTTATGAATTATGGAACAATAAAAGATTCAACATTTCATATTTAAAGTTATAGGTTGTAAATGTTTTATTTTGAATAAAAAGATACCTTAGAAAATTTTGATGCAAAATCCGAAGAATGCATTTTTCTTGGATATTCCTCTGTTTCTAAAGCTTATTGAGTTTTCAATAAAAGAACTTTAGTTATTGAAGAGTCTATCCATATTAAAAATTTAATGAGTCTCCCGAATTTAAGAAAAATATTTTTTATGATAATTTTAAATTTGATATATTGAATTTGAATGAGAATTCTCCTCTCTAAAACAACTTGGATACATCTACTTTCAAATAATCCTTACCAAAGGAATAGAAGTATATAAATGAACATTCTAAGGAGTTAATCATTAGAGATACATATATTCAAAATCGTTCTTCATTTAAAATTTTTTGTACAAATATTACTTTTTTGTCTCAAATTGAACCTGAATGCATTGATAATATTCTCAAAGATGACTCATGGGTTTTCGTAATATATGAAGAATTAAATCAATTTAAAAGAAATTAGGTTTGGATACTTGTTCCTAGACCTAGTGATCATCTTGTGTTTGACACTAAATGAATCTTTAGGAATAAAGAAGATGAACAAGATATCGTGACTTAAAACAAGGCTAGATTAGTGGCCAAATGTTTCAACTAAGAAGAAGGTATAGACTATGAAGAAACCTTCGCTCATGTGACTAGACTTGAAGCCATAAGGATATTTCTTGCCTATGCAGATTTTAAAAAATTTTAATTATTTCAAACAAATGAAAAAAATATTTTTCTTAATAGTTTTATTTTCGAAGAAGTTTATGTTGAGCAACCACTTGAATTTGAAAACGTTTTTTTTTCAAACCATGTTTATAAGTTATTTAAAGCTCTTTATGGGTTGAAGCAAGACCCAAGGGCTTGATATGAGATGCTTAGTTCTTTTCTTATTCAAAATAATTTTTTGAAAAACAAGATCGATACTATATTATTTATTAAATATTTTAAAAATAATTTTTTTATTATTCAAATTTATGTTGATGATATTAATTTTTGTTCTATAAATGAATCTTTATATGAATCATTTGATAAAAGTATAAGCCAAGAATTTGAAATGAGTTTAATGATTGAATTGATATTTTTCTTAAGATTACACGTTAAACAATTAAGTGATGAAACTTTTATTAGTCAAACTAAGTATACTTTGGATCTACTAAAACGGTTTCACTTGGATAGTGCTAAGGCCATTAACACACCTATGAACATTTATACAAATTAGACATTGATAGTGAAAGAGAATACTTTGATCAAAAGACTTATAGAGATATGATAGATAACTTACTATATCTTACTGCAAGTAGACTTGGTTTAATATTTAGTGTTGGGCTTTCAATCCAATTCCAAATAATCTCACTTTGAAACAGTAAAAAGAATTTTTAGATACTTAAAAAGAATATCATCTTTAGGATTATGATATCTAAAATATAAAAATTTTGATTTGGTTGCATATGCTAATGTTGACTTTGTAGGATACAAAATAGATAGAAAAAGTACCTCTAGAGAATGTCAGTTTCTAGGTCATGTACTTGTTTCTTGATTTTCTAAGAAATAAAATTCTGTTGTATTATATACAGTCAAGGCTAAATATACAGTAGTAGCAGGTGCATGTTATGCACAAGTAATTTAGATGAAAAATACTTTAAAAGATTATGGACTATGCCTATAAAATATCCATATAAAATGTGATAATACTAGTGTAATTTGTTTAATAAAGAACCCTATTTAACACTCTAAGACTAAATATATTAATATTAGATATTATTTTATTATAGATCATATTAATGATCATGATATATCTTTAGATTTAATTGACATAAAACATCAATTAGCAGATATTTTTATTAAACTATTGATTGAGGAGCAATTCGATTTTATTTAAAGAGAATTAGGCATGTTGAATCATTCAAATGCATGAATTCTTCTCATATGAATCATTATCTTGATTTCTCACTGTTTATTTATTTACAACGTGAGATTTATTTCATATGACTCATTTGTATTCATGACTTATATATCCCATCATGACTTGTATATCTTTCAAGATTGAAATATTGATGTAAATGAATAGAAATAGCATAATGAATCCATAATATCGTAGTAGCTTGCATATTTCCTTTTTTTTTTTTTTTGTTGATGACAAAGGGGAAAAAGTTGACAATACTCTTTGATGATATGAAAAAAAAATTTATGATGTAAACTTATGATGATGGTGTTTTTATTTTGTGTAATGACTATTTTGACATGTTAACTAAAATGGTGCAAGTTACTATGATTTATGATTGTTTCGATTTGAATTCAAAATCTAACATTAAAAGATTATCATTCTTTTTTTAACATTCTTGATATATCTTAAAACTTGTATAACTTGATTGCACAAGTAATTTTTTTTGAACAGTTTTTAACATTCTTGACATGTCTTAAGGGGAAGAGACTCCAAATGAGTCTGTAAAACCCTTTTTCTTGAACTGACAAGAAATAGTGTCTGATTGAACTACTAAATTCATAACACAGGTTTTAATTGCTTGGCGTTTCCAAAATAATCAGATTTTTTTTATTGTTTTCATTAAATAATCTATTTGACCCTCTTCCTCTTGGATTGTTTGGATCCCATCATAAGTAGTGGCTCGAATAATGAGGAGTGGAACACTAGAAAGCAAACTAAATGCCTTTGGACCAATGCACTGCCAGCTTCTATCACTAATTTCATAGCCACAATCCTCATATTGGGAACATTTCTAACGTGGACATTGCGGACAACCTTTCTCTTAGCCAATATGTTGATGGATAGTCTCATTCTCTTTATCAAGTCCAAAAGCCTAAATATCTGAAATTCAAAACTAAAAATTTTATTTATCCCACGTAGCACTAAGATGTACTCCAAACATTTAGAATATATCATAGAGGAGTTAATCTTTATGTGATCAACCTACCTGAGGAAGGACTGCTTTGTTGTTGCTGTTGCTTGCTCTTGGGTGCTCAATGGATGGTGCATTTCTCATCACATACTGGTAACTATATTGAAATCATCAGTAAAATTAAAGTTAGACTTGCTCCCTGGAACGTCGTGCACCTTCCCAATATTATTAGGAGATAAATACATATATTAAGAGTACTCTTTCAGCTGCTCTAATCCATGTTATCGATAGGTATGGCTGAAGCTTCATTTGGACAGGAGAATGAAGTGTTTGCAGCATCTGCTCTTGTAAGTTAGGACTAGGAAGGTCTGTCTTCAAGGGGTTTTCACATCATTGACATCAACACAGGAGCGGAAATGGTTCAGCTGAGTTAGGAGAAACAAAACTACTACTCATGAAACATCTAACCTTCTATTAGACATCTAAATCTTCAAATTGTGTATCTTAAATGTTATTATAGAAGATGACTTCCTTTGTTTTAAATAACTCTCTATCTTTTTGCTGTTTATCTGAATGCCTTACTGCTTTTAATTGGACATTGTGATTGTTGGATCAATTAAAATCAAATTATCTTTAACTAATATATCTAACAAAATAATATGTGAGAAAAAAATTAACATTTTTGGCTTCTGTGTAGGCATTGATTTGATTGGGAATACGACTATAAAGGAGAACAACATTTCTGATACCAGCAAAGGAGAAAGAAAAAAAAAAATATCAAAACTTTATTTTATCTTTTTTTTTTTTTTGCATGTAGAGAAATGATATAAATAGGGTTAGAGAGACTTTTTTTTTTTTTCTAAGGAATCAATATTCCCAAAGACTCAATCATTAAAATGAGTATAATAAAAGATAAACTATAAAATAGAAATTTATGTTTCTTCTTTTCTTGATGTGATGACCAACACTGTTTACAATCACAAAGGAGCTTATTAACGTTTACTCCTTGCAAAAACAATGATTTAATTAGTTGAAATTAAAATTAAGTATTGAGAAAAGCCTTTTTTACTTGCAGGAGTAAAACTACTTGCATAGACCCTTCCTTTCCTTCGCATTAGCAGTTGTCTTGGGTCTATTTTACTTATATCTATGTATATGTCAATAATGGTGTTCTGGATGGATGGCGATTGATGCTGGATTAAGAGCTCATTCGACGTTCTAGAATATCTATTTAATCGGATTAATGACTGCTGCTTCTACATATAGTTTAGCAGTGCATTTATTATTGGATCCATGGGAGGTAATTTGGTTCAAAGGGCGAATTTAATTCCTCGTTTCTCGAGTGTTTCAATTTGCCTGCATGAACAGGGTGATGCGACATTTTGATCAATAACTTGCCTACGACATGATATGTCATGCTGCCTCAACCACAAGTATTGCATCGTGATGTGTATAGGCAAAGTTGTCGTCACGCACATACTGAAAGAGCTTATCATTATTTTCTTAAATCTCGTACCCTATTAAGTGTCAGGATTATGGAATTGTGCTTCTTTTGGATGAACGTCCATAGAAAATACAAAATCTGTTAGTTATCATTCATCATCATGTTAATATCACGTAAGGCTAACACTATTTTACTCACGTGGATAGGAGTCTAAAAGATAACTCGAGTCAGTTATCGAAAGTTCAGGGGATAGTTTAGATCGATTAAAAACTATCTTTCCTGCGAAATACGAAATATTCATAGGAATATTCTTAGAAATTCAAGAGGCATCTCGAGTTAGTTACGAACTGCCTCCTTTACAGAATATTCGTAGGAATATTTCTAGAAATCCAAAGGCAATTCGGATTTCCTACGAATCGGAGTCACATTATACTAACAAAGATGTCAACGATATTTTTTCCTAACAGATATGAAAGTTGATAGTGCTCCCTGATTTGATTTCGTGGAGCTTAGTGTTTTATCTTCTTCTTTAGGCTAGGCCAGAAGTCACTCCATAGGTAGAACTCAACGAGCTGCTAATCTAAAGTTCGACATGTATAACTCAATCAATCAGCCATGAGAGTTTGATCACCCAAGTGATGTGGTGGCACCTCCTATGCAAAGCCTAGTCAACCAGCCACTGATGTGGCACCCACCTAAGCCATTAACAATCAGTCTATCCTCCAAAAGAGAGAATATTTCACATTGATAATCTATGATCTCCAGATATGCGCTCATTCTCAACTCTTCTTCAAATTAAACTAATTCCTTTGAGCTCCATGCTGAGTTTAGTACGAGAGAGGAGCTTTACCAAGAATGCACATAGCATAAATTTATAGGATCTTTTAATATGAAAGAAATCCACTACCAAGAGATGAGATGCGAAGGAGCATAGTTGTTCAAGCATTTCTAGGTAGTATTTGATTTTAGACATGATGGTATTCAAAAATGGGTTAAGTCTACTGACTTCCCCACGCTGAGCCGATGACTATTTATGACACCAACAAATTGTTGCCACGAGGGTCTAAATAAAAATATTTCTAAAATTTTATGTGGTCTTTTTTTTTTTTTTTTTTTTTGCTTTTGGAAAAAAACATAATATAAGCGAATGAAACTTAGAACTATTATCTATATAAGGCTACTCACTCATGATTATGAGGGAGTTCAGAATGTCCTTAAGATTATGCCTCCATCAACAAGAAAAATTCCAGATAATGATTTGATCAACATCATGTCCTTAACATTATGCCTCCATCAACAAGTAAAATTCCAGATAATGATTTGATCAACATCATGTCCTTAAGATTATGCCTCCATCAACAAGAAAAATTCCAGATAATCGTCTGATCAACATGAACCAGGAGGGAGTACAGAATGTCCTTAAAATGATTTAAGATTATTCATTCATCATAAACTCCAAAGTGCTGTTGGCACTACTATTCTTCAACCCCCAGTTTCCTTAACCCATCTCAAAAGCGTGCAAACACACAACCACAACCATGTCCTGATAAAAACAAGACCCAAAATATCACCCTACGTGTCCTCAAAGAGTAATGATCCCATCTTGAGGAAAATATGATGATGGTGATGATGATATTTGTGCAATGTTGTTGCTACTTCTTTGTCTATTAACAAAAAATAAAAGAGTTGAAGAAACTATCCTCAATAAGCCTCCCATTGATATTAGCAGCTACATAAAATTACTAGTATGAAGATGGCCACAATATTTCTCTACTAAATAAGTACTTGAAGAAAGATCTTCTTTCACTTCCTTTGTCTATTACTTCAAAGGTGGATATTCTTAGATAGGAAAAGACATTTTAATCAACAAGCGATTACTTAAATTCATTATTTGCTCAGTACCTTATGAGTTATGCATCACTAGTCGAAGAGAAAAATAAAAAAAGAAAAGAAAACGGTGATCGTCTCACTCGTAGGAGTAAGACATCTTCCTATCATATCCATCTCCTTATCAAGAAAATTAAATGGGAAGACAAACTCATGACAAGTGTGCTTGACTATATAAAATAAAACATTTTTCTCCTTTATCTTTCTAAAAGTTGGGCACTCTGAATGGCTAGATTATTTGTGGTGGATGCATCAACTTTGACAAAATGCGTCAATGAAAGCAAAGCATGATGGAGCAACAAATGAAGCACAAAGCGACCATCTCAGAGTTTAAGATAATACCTAATGTTAAAAAGCTTAAATCAGCCGAAGCGACATGGTTCCTACTTCCTACTAAATCCAATAATGCAAAAAATACCAAGTGCCCGAATCAGTTGATTTATTACAACGTGAGCAACTTGGACATAGCAATGAAGAGGGAGTCTCAGTAGGTGACACACTTCAGTCTTTCACATCCAATGGCCCATCAAAGACATGCAATTTGTTCATTTAGCAGTTGGATCGAGTGATATGTCTTCATAAAAAAACAGACCCGATTATCACAGATAATGCAATCAACCGACATCAATCATTGTCTATTAATTAAAATAAAATGCTAATTTTCAGTTCAGATAACGTGTCAAAAAATATCAATTTATTTTAATAAACAGTGCAGGAACTTAAAAAGACAATAATAGTCATTATTACCATCACATTATTTATATGATGATTGCTGCATCATTGATATGGTCATCATGATTGGTCATTAAATTTTAAACCATGACCATGCAAGAAGATGCCATATAACCTCTGGATTCCAGCAAATGCAAGCGCAAAACCATACAAAAAGATAAATAAACAAGATATCTACACAAGAACCAACAAAATCTAATGATGGCTTGAAGGAATTTCTCAATAAAAATCATATTTCAGAATATGTAACTTGACTGACCAGTTCACTTCGAGGATTGCACTCCACTTTGGAAGAAGCACAGCCGCATCCAACTTCGTTCATTCATGTGTGGAAGAGCCACATGCATCAGAAAAGCACAAAAGCCAATCTTTATAAGATATTATGAGACAATAAGTGGCAAAAACAGTTGTCACTTTGTTTGGACAACCACAGAGAAAGGCAGAGAGATGCAGCCATGCACTGTTTAGTCCAAATCACCTTGATGGCACAGAAACCACTTGTCCTCTCTCATGAAAACCCAAAAGAACACAATTGTATTGGACAGCAAAACCTCAACAACACAATTTACAATATGGATACTAGCCTAGAGATATTAAGTTCCAAACCCAGCATAGCCTCATTCGAATGAATCCACCATCACATCATAAACAGAGGAATTATGGTTGGGTATTCTCCACTTGGTGTCCTCATCAGAAAAACACAAGGAAAAAGGAAGGCCATTAAGGTACTTGAAATATTTCTCCACTTCATATGGGGCAAGCCTTCCTCTTTTGTCAGCTACAATTTCTACACACCCACACTTCTCTCTATCTATTCTCCACACACGCCCATACTGCATCTTTCCAATAGAGAGGCAAAAGAAAACATTGATTCAGGCAACCTTTACCCATGGAATGGGATCACCACATCATATTGTGGATATTTCAGAGATTGATACTTCGATGCACGAGCTGGAAACTGCCTTGTTCATGGCAAACTAGACCAATCCTCCCAGACAGCTGCATATAGCCGGTACCAATGTTGCACAACCAAAGGCTGAATCATCAACTGAGTTTCAAGGGCAACCCATTGTTCCAGACACCAAATATCATGGTCAAGGTGCAGAGCTTGCTTTGCAGTGTGACATGGAGAAGCATCCTCATAGTAAGATGAGCGGGATTGTTTCCAGCCCTCATAAAGGGTTTCGCTTCCTTGATAAGAGTTTGGCAGGGGAAGGAGGATGGAACACCATTTGAGAAGCAGTTTGACAAATCTGCAACGAATGGCAGGCTTCAGAAGGAGAACTTTGGACCTTGTATAGGCAAGCTACTCTTGCTTTACCCTGCCTGAATGTTGCTTTTCTTTGTTATTTCTTAAGAACAGATATCCATCATGACTAATTCTCTTTTGGGCATATAGACTATAAATTTCCTGCAAAAACACAAACAATTTTTTTTGTTAAGGCAAGGGATGAAGACGGGTTTTGATTCCAAGATCTTACCATAATCTGTCAAGAAAACAAAGAGTTAGACTTATGTTATGGCCATTGCAAAGAAATCTATGTAATAACAGAAGGAAGATTCCCAATAATTCTATCTTTTGTTAAAGTAATTACTAATTATACATGTGATCAGATTGAATTGTCAACCATTATCAATATTGGTTTTCTTACCATATTTCTAATAATAGTTTAGCCTCCAAAAGTAATATTCACACAGAAAACAGATTTATCAGAGTGAATTCAGGAATCAGTATACACAGTTCCAAAGTTGGGCAAATTATACCAGAACAAAAAACTGGCAATATTAGGACCACCAAGCTGAAACTATCTACAGAAATATATATATATAATACTCTCAAAGACAAATTTGATTATGACATTTCTGTTTTTAGTTTGTATCACATCTGATTCATACAAGCAGTCATAGCAACAAAACTAAACCTGATTTAATAAACACGAAGGCATGGCTGAGTCAAAGGACTTCACTGGGAAGCTATTTGTGGCTTTGGCAAGACCAAGGAACTAGGATCCTGAAAATGGAATAATGAAAGAAGAGCTCCACGAGTGTTGGAAAGCAATGACAGAACAAAACTTTGTTTCTCGTCTACGGATATTCTTTGACATGTACATACCTGCTACACTTAATCTTTTTTGTCTCTACATTAATCATGACATCCATATGATACAATTTGATTTGCTCATTTTGCTAAGGTGTGACAAAAATGGTGACGGAAAGCTTACAGAAGATGAAGTGAAAAGAGGTAAGCAGTAGAAACGTTTAACTAATTGCAAAGATTTTTAGTCTGGAATGCTGCTTTTGCTTGAAATGTGAGGATTAGATAATATAGATGGTGTCCTTAAAAGGTGATCAAATTGAGTGCCTCAGAAAACAAGCTTTCAAAATTCAAAGCACATGCTGTTACCTATGCAGCTCTTGTCATGAAGGAGCTTGACCCCGATAATCTTGGTTACATCGAGGTAATATGATGTCCTTCCAGTTCACATTTAAGTATGAGAAAAGGATAACATTGGAAAGCAGAGAAACACACTTATAATCTTCTACTTCAGATTGCACAACTTGAGACTTTGGTTCGAGGCCTGGTTAACTCACAAGGATCTGAGAGAACACTCAGAAGGTCACATGGGCTTGGAAAATCAATGACAACAAGGCTGTATAGACACCGGACCAACAGACCTGTCAGAAAGACTGCAGATTTTATTCATGAAAATTGGAAGAGAAAATGGGTTCTTTCACTATGGATGATGCTGAATACAGCTCTAGATGCGTGGAAATTTGAACAGTACAGAAGGAGGTCAGCTTTTCAAGTAATGGGCTATTGTGTATGCATAGCCAAGGCTGCAGCTGAAACCCTGAAGTTGAACATGGCTCTGATTCTCATCACTGTTCGCAGAAATATGCTTACAAGACTTAGATTAACTGCTCTTAATTCAATATTCCCATTTGATGACAACATCAACTTCCACAAGGTAATTATAGGATTTCTGCCACACGATAAACTGAACTCTTTCATAATAGACCATATTCTTGACTTACCATAAATTGAAATACAGATCATTGCATCGGCAATAGCTATTGGGACAGTAGTGCATACTCTTGCTCATGTAACATGTGATTTCCCAAGAATAATAACATGTCCAAAATCTAAGTTCATGACTTCAATGGGGCTAAACTTCAACTACAAGCAGCCCACATATCCATCTCTACGAGCCAGTGCTCCTGGAGTCACTGGCACCCTCATGATTTTGATTATGACATTTTCTTTCACACTAGCAACGCATTCCTTCAGAAGAAGTGTTGTGAAGTTGCCATCACCCCTCCACCACTTAGCTGGCTTTAATGCATTTTGGTACGCCCACCAACTCCTGGCACTGGTATATTCTCTCCTAGTAGTTCATTCCTATTTCATTTTTCTCACCAAGAAGTGGTACAAGAAGACGGTATGTTATGCTTTCTCTTCAGGAAATGGTGATCTCAAAACATGTACAACACACAGATATTATTGTCGTGACAATGACTCCTTATTTCACAGACATGGATGTATCTCACAATTCCTGTCCTTTTTTATGCCTGTGAAGGATTAATCAGAAAACTTCATGAGAAAAGCTATTGTGTGGCCATCATTAAGGTAAGACTACTCTTATCAATATTTAAAGAGCAGTGGAAGAATATCTCTGAGTCAAATCAAGGATATTTTCCTCTTGTTTTCCAATGTGCTACGCAGGCAGCCATATATCCAGGCAACGTCCTCTCAATACATGTGAAAAAGCCACCAGGATTCAAGTGTAAAAGTGGAATGTACCTATTCATCAAGTATCCAGATGTCACACCTTTTGAATGGTATGTCACAAGCTTCACAGGAAATATTACCGACATTCCTTTATTCATCTTTTAAATTTGATTGTGTGACAGGCATCCCTTCTCAATCACATCCACAGCAGATGGCTATTTGAGTGTTCATATTCGATCCTAGGGAGACTGGACCACTGCACTCGGGAACTTATTTGGAAAGGTTCTTTTAGGGTTCTGATAAACTTTCACTTTCTTTGCAAGAAACTATAATCACATTTCAAAATGATATATGAGCATTCTTCAAAACAGGCCTGCGAGGCTCAAGTTAAATCCAAGAAGGCTAATCTAGTTAGACTTGAGACCACAGTAATTGCAGATGTTGAGCATCAAGATACTAGGTAATAAAGAATCTTATATGTCCAAGTGGCACACCTCAATTATCTCTATCTGATGTCTCAAATGTGTCAAGCTTCAGAGAAAAATAATTCCCTTTTTGCTTATTTCCAAAGCTTTTCATTGATGGGCCATATGGTGCACCTGCTCAAGATTACAAGAAATACGATATTCTTTTGCTTATTGGACTGGGAATTGGTGCAACTCCATTTATCAGCATATTGAGGGATCTTTTGAATAATACACAGTCCCAACATAATAACTTCATATTGAAAAATCTGTTTCAGAAAAATCTTTAGTTAGAACAACTATTCATAGCCTGAAAGATTAATGCAGGAAATGCAGAATGAAGATGAACCAGATAGTGCAAACAAAGGAAATGGCCCAGGAAGGGCTTACTTCTATTGGGTGACCAGGGAACAAGGCTCCTTTGAATGGTTCATAAGTGTCATGGATGAAGTTGCAGAAAGTGACCACAATGTATCTCCTAAAAAACAGTTGCTTCCTTCATACTCATTGAATATTCCGAAAAAGAAAAATCTGACAAATACATTATTCTACTTTTCAGAATGTCATAGAAATGCACGACTACTTGACAAGTGTGTATGAAGAAGGTGATGTTCAGTCCACTCTTATGCTGATGGTTCAGTCACTTCAACATGCCAAAAGTGGTCTTGATATTGTCTCTGGAAGTCGGGTAATTACCCTTTATCATAAACTTTTCATAATCTCAAAGAAAAGAAAAATGTTTGCTCCTTTCTGGCTAATACATGACAGATAAGGACACTTTGCAAGGCCAAACTGGAGGAAAGTTTTTTCTGACTTGGCAAGTGCACACAAGGCCTCTCAAATAGGTTAGCTATATTCAATTGAACTGTGCAATTTGTATTACTCTAACTTCTAAATATGTGGAACTGCAGGTGTTTTCTACTGTGGATCTGCGAAGCTCACACAACAACTATGGAACCTTTCCCAGGAATTCAGCAATGATACCACTACTCGCTTTGATTTCCACAAAGAGAACTTCTAGCAGGGTCATTGGAAATATAGACTTGTGTAAAATTAAAACAAAAAGGAAAAACAGCAAGAGGTCATCTGATACTTTGAAAGAAGAATCCATAAACTGAATTTCCGTTGTTGAAGCTGCACTAAGTATTTATACATGAAGTAGAATCAAATAAATATTGAGAATCAAACATGATTTCCTGCTCTCCGTTGCTTTCTAACAATAATCAAAATTTATTTGGATCAATTGCTTAAACTCCATATGGTAGTTTTAAGTAAAAATAATTCACCTTCTTCAATACAGTTTCTAATGTTCTAATTCCAAATCTTTTGCCTCTTAGCAAAATTCTTCAGCAGTGATATCAGTGAGTAGTCTTTCACCTTTCTATCTAAATTCAATGGGCCAGAAGCAGCTCCATCAAATTAAACCAAGGTTTCATATTCTGATAAATTTGACCAAGCTGCAACCTTTCCTGTCTCAGACAAACAGTTCTCGGAGTAACATATTTGAATATCCACTTCCTATTTTTTTAATCTTTTAAGTACTTTTTGCCTTCAAACTGCATTCACATTTCCTTGTGCTGCTTAAAACTATTTTTCTATCCATGTCACTTGTTTCGGATATTTGAAGCAGCTCTAGTCTTCTTTCTTCCTGCCCTTCTTTGTGTATCCTTTCCTTGTTCTGGGTAAATTTATTCCTGATGTAGAAGCAGATTGCTTTAACTTGCACATTTGCAAAGCCAAGGTTGTTAATGGAATAGAGATATCAAGTGGTAATAACACTTCCTCTAGTTCATGCCACTCGAGATCTTCAGAATCACCATCTTCATAAATCACTTTATACCAATTTACTTCAGTGTCAAACTTGACCACTGTTCCAGAGTAATACTGGTCTCCAAACAACTTCCGAACTTTCCTTCCCTCTAACCACTCACCAAAGCATGGGTCATTTATTAATCCAACGCCAGTTATGTCCTTATGAACAGGTACAGAAGAAACAGGAAGCATAGGTGGCACACCATCAATTACAATAGCCGGCTCCCCAATCACCTCAAATACAACTGCAGGTTCCAATTCTTGCCCAAGGAACACTGTATCTATCATGATTTGTTCACGCAAAGTAAGCTGTCATACAAAAAAGTAGAGGAATGTGAAATGAGTACATAATATGAAATTTTCAGATAATTAAAGCTGAAGTGCACGATGATGTAATTGTAAAAATACAAAACCACACTTATAACAAATTTTATTTAATGGATTTCTTTTAGGCCAAGACAATGACAACAACAACAACAATTAATATTTTGACACCCTATGAAGCACCGACACATGCATTTGGTAGGTGTATCCCGTGACAAACACGTGTCGAACACGGATATGTCACCGACACGACCAGGCACATCTCCAGCCATGTCTTATTTATTTATTCATTTTATATTTTGGACACAACACGACTCCTATGTGCTTCGTCGTGTAGTGCTCGCGTGCAACCCTAAGCTCACGTGGCCCTCACATGACGATCCATCAACGTGAAATCTCATGATTCTTGGAGGATTTCTCGCCAAGATTGTAATGAATCTGGAGGATTGTTAGTGTTAAATTTTGCGTAGCCCTTTGTCACTGATAGTTACAAACCGAGGTGCACAACAAAGGGTTCCAAGTTTTTAGCGATATCCTCATTGGTCCTCTGGCCAAACTATGGAAGAGGTTGCTGATTTCCCCATTAGCAAAGCAAAATTTCCTCATTGGATACAACACGCCATCCACCATGTCCAAACTACGGAAGAGGCCCTCTGACCAAACTATGGAAGAGGCTGCTAATTTCCTCACCGACGAAGCAAGATTTCCTCACTTGAGACAACATGTCGTTCACCACAACCCATTGTAGGCCCCCAACGACCTCACCAACGAAGGAATATTTCCTCATCAACTTGATTTTACTAGAAGAAACTCTGCCCTAAGCCCATCTATGTCAACCACGACCAGGCACGCCCATGGCGACCTCATCGGCATCAAGAAGCATTGTTGCTACTAGTGCACCCTTGGCAACCTTACTGACCCCACCTGCGGTTGCACAGTGAGAACCCTATGTGGTCCTCTCTTTCTGCTTCACCTGTCTTTACATCTTCATCGCAAGGTACCATATGCAGTCCTCTCTTTTTGCTTCCCTGCTTCAGTTTGATTTCTAATGGATTCTGTTTTAATTTCTGGCTGCTTTGATTTGTTAAGACACACGCTCTCATTCCTAAGGATGTTATCAATTATTCATGTTTGCTTATTGTACTTGCAAATTGGGTGATTGCTCAATTCATTATAGGTTCTCCATTTTATTGCATTTCCTTGATCTATTGTTTGTACTTTAGAAGTGAAGTAGGATAATTGTCGAGGTCAGCAGGTTCATCTCTGTCTTCAACAATTTGGTTGTATTTTGAAATTACTTAAAATACTTTCAATGTGATCATAAGAATAAAATGGAGAAGCTAGGCTCGGATGGAATTCTTGAACTACAGATTTGGAAACTCTAATTTGGTTTATAATGAGGATCGAGGATTGTTACCAACAAATATGAGAGTCATTATGCTTCTTCTTTAGTACTAGCTTCTTAGTGATTATGAGCACCTAAACTAAGTTCTTCTGCCTGAATATAAATACTACAAAACTCATGTTAATCGAATATATATATATATATATATATATATATATATATATATATATATATTGTCCTCGTCGTGTTTGTGTCGTGTCATGTCTGTGTGTGTCCGTGCTTCTTGATGACATCCCAACTATTGGGGGTCGATAACATAATCTTTTTCCACCACTAAGCTGTTGAATCTCGGATTTTGATAATGAAATTGATAGTGTTTATCTGATCTACATTTTGAGTAACACAGGAAGCTTCGATCAGGAAAAGACAATTAAAGCAGGAAGAATCATGTTGGGCCGGAGTGGAACATATCAGAAGATTGGACGTCGAGTCGGAAGATCAGTCGAAGTATCGACAAAAGGCCTCAGGCCATAGGTTCAGGCATCGAGCCAAGAAGAACAGAAATTGCGTTAAGGAAATTGGAGTTGTGGAGATCAACTGGCCGATTGGGCAATTGGTCGCAAGTGAGGACGATACGCCGAAAAATCGGACGAGGCATCGATGAACCAATGACATGCCGGACAACATTTGATTAGTTTGGTAATAATTGTTTAGATCGAAGTAGGTTTTAAGTGTGCAATATTAACTACGATAGCGATCAAGCAATAAAGAAAAATGAAGTCCCGGAGTCAAGAACGAGATATCGCTGGGAGTTCGAGAGTTCGTTGAAAGTCCGGATGTTCGTCGGAAGTTCTGTTGGAATTGACCGAGAAGTCCAGGAGCTTGCCGAAGAAGCTCGTCGGAACTCGCCAAGAAAATCGTCATGAAGTCCAAGAGCTTGTAGGGAGTCCGCTGGAACATTGCCGAGAGATAATCAGAATTTCGTCAGAAGATTGACAAAAGCTCGCCAGAAGAAACCTAGACTTACCGGACTTATTTAGCTTAGTGTATGCCTTAAAATTCGTAGTTAGCACATAATTGGGTTGGAATTTGGCCAACTCAATTAGGGGCCAATTAGGCCTAAGTTTGGACTGTGTTGGGCCAAGTGGAAGGCCCAAACAGTGACCCAACAAGTGGAACCGTCGTGGCACAATTCCGAGACTGTCAGGCGGTAGTACCGCCCAGTGTTAGTGCTGTAGGCGGTGGTACCGCTAGGACCCGGGACACACAGGATGAGATATTTTTTAGCTCTAATTTTGAAGCCATTTGGGGTCTATAAATACCCCAGCTATTCCTACATGGGATAGCAAGAATTGAGCATGAAATTGAGTTGAAAAAGAGGAAAAAATACTTGAGAAAAAAATTGGGAAACTCTCTTAGGATTTAGGATCATTTCTTCCTAGTATTTAAAAGTTTGTCTAAAGGGAGAAGTGAGGTCTAAGAGCAACGGCAGCGGCAGTGGCAGCGGAGACAGCAGTGGCGGCAATGGGTGATAGCAAAGAGCAACGGTAGCAACAACGAGCGACAGCGGAGAGCAGCAGCAATAGTAGCGGAGAGCAGCAGCAATAGTAGTGGAGAGCAGCGGCAATGGTAGGGGAGAGCAACGACAATGACAGCGGAGGGCAGCAGCAACAACGAAGAGAGACAGTAGCAGTGGTAGCGGAGAGCAGCGACAACGGCAATGGTAGCGAAGAGAGGCAACGACAACAGTAGCAGAGAGGAAATGTCGACGACGAAATCGTGAGTAGGGTTGGGGGAAGTCGCGAGGGGGAGGATGCAAACCAACTAACGCAAATGCGACCAAACCAGACCTAAAATGTTGGTTCAGTCGCCTGGTTTAAATCGGGCGCTCGCCCGAAGCGCTAGGCGCCTGGGCTCAGGTGAGCGCCTAAGTGACGCCTCTTTGAAGCACATCGCCTAGACGTTAAACGAGGCGCTCAAGCCTCACCATGCCTCACCCGAGCGCTTAGGTGAGCGCCCGAGCACCTTTTGAAATCATTGGTTCACAATGGATGTTGGTGGGTTCGGGGCAGAGGTACCCTTAGTGCCATTGGTGCAATTATAGGTTTTCTCCCGCTAGAACCTCTTGTTGCACACCTTATAGATGAATCGAATGGTGGCTTCGTTGGTGAGGTCGTTGAGGGCGCACGATGGGTGGTGGTGGACGCAGGTGGGCTCGGAGCAAAGGTACACCCGACGTCGCTAATGCAACTATAGGTTATGCTCTCTTTGCGCAAATGAATCAATTCATAACTATCGATGACAAAGGGGCATGCGAACAATTTTGGTCAGGAATCCTCGAAGAATCGTAAGATTTCATACTGACAATCCATCTCCACAAAGAAAATGTCCCTCACATGAGGGCCACATGAACTCAACGCCGCATGGAAGCGCCATGCGAGAAAGCGTGCAGGAGCAGTACCATGTCCAAAAGATAAAAATAAAAATAAATAAAAAAGACATGGCTGGAGACACATGTCCAACCGAGTCGACGACATATCTGTGTCCGACACATGTCTGACACGAAAATGCCCACCTAAAGCACGTGTAGGTGCTTTATAAGTATCCATTACAATAAATTTCTAGAAACTATATTATATGCTTCCTCCAAATCAATAAAATCTTTATATGGTAGCCTTTATTGATGTTTTTTATCTTCATAACAAATAATGTTGAACAATAAAAGAAGTATAAAAAATGGCTAGCAACAAGGACTAACATAAAATATATTTGAAAGTCATACGTGTCTATTAAGAGAAATAAGACCAATCCCTTGCACAATTTTTATACACAAGATACTTTCAAAGAAAATCAAGTTAAAGTGAAGAGAACTTATGCTAAATATATATACATAATTATGTTAACAACTATCCTCAGAGAGCAATTGCAAGACCTAGGGAGCAATAGTAATACACATGCACATTGAAATTCAAGATCATGAAATAGTCTAACCACTAATTCTACATAATTTAGAATAGAATTGGATACATAGACGGGTAGAATTACAATCCTTGAGTCATGCTTTGGCTTGCAAACTTTTGTTTCATGTGCCATGGCCCCATCATAGGTAGACAAAGAAACCTTTTGACTTGATGAGAAAAAATAGAAAATATTTAGACAATGTGCTTATTAATTAGAATTTGCAGTTCAGGTAACTGGCTTGGTTAGGAACATTTAAAGCGATCAAACCTGCAAAAGATAGATGATCCAGGAGAATTAATCGTATAACATATTAAGTTTGTTAGATGAATTAAACCCAACTAATCATTAGTAAGTCTCAATCAGAGTTACATTCATCTGATTAAATCAGATCTGACTCAAGTCTACTTAATGAACTAAGGTGTCAAACTTGTTATCAGCCTAAAGGGAACTTTTAGGCTTTTAGTGATATGAATGAGCAAGTTGATTATAATTCTGCCAAAGACCCTTAACTATTCATGGAGGACCAATAACAAGAGCTAAAGCTAAAAGGATGAAAGAAACCTTAACTTGTTTATTGGAAGGCATTTGGAAGGAGCAAGCTTGTCAAAACTTGGTCAGGGTTCTATGGATACAAGAAGAGCCTAAAATAATCAACCTAATTCAAATAAATCCACATCATGAAGAGAATGTCCAGCCTTGAGAGAACGATGAATTTTTAGCTTATTTTGAATAATAAAGGTCATTCAGCCATATTGAACCATATTAGGAATTGTGAGCTTATTCATGAATAATCATTCAAATCAATTCAAGGTAGATTAATGAGTAATCTACATTCATGCATTAGGAATATAAATGTCATTTAATGTATTTAATAGATTTATTCCCTTTGTACTTGGCCTTTGTACTATATAAACAAGGTTGACTCCCTTTGTAAGGAATACAATTCAGAAGTGTATTCAACTTTCAACACCGATGAGTGTTTTATTTTTAAGTTCTTCAATGAGCTTTGGAACTTATCAAGCTTTTCTGCTTGTGGCATTCTAAACCCAAAAATCTTTGTTTTTCCTTTCAACTTATCAAGCTTCCTAGTTTTTGGCATTTTAAGGGAATCAAAGTGTTGTTCTAATTACTTCATCAAATTTACATTGATAAAGTGATTAAAATAATTTCCCTAACTTCAATCTTGAACAATCCTTCTTGTTTCAATTCGCTAGAGGGAGTCAATTTACATTCCACATGTATCATAGCTCTTTAGCTATCGGGGGTGTATGGTTGCTAAGTTGATGATTTCCATCATTTTGTATCAGAGCTCAGCTCAAGTTTGAGGTTTGCGTATCTATTTATTTGCTATCTTTTATATTTTCCTTTTCTCTTCTTCTTCTTTTTGAACAATATCTACAATTATTTTTCTCCCTTCATCTTCATTGTTGTACTTCTTGTGTTATTACTATTCTTCTTTATAATTCCGTACTTTATAGTATAAAAAGAAAAAAAAAGATCAAAAAGTAAAAAATAAAAAGAGTGAAAATCAAAGGTAAAAAATTAAGGGAAATTCAAAGGTAAAAAAAAGATCAGAATTAAAAAAAAATTACAGATTCAAGGAATTCTTGCAAATAATAGAATTCTATCTTTGTTCATTTGAATTTCTGTTTCGGTTTGAAAATCTTTCTTTATTCCAAAAAATTTTCTTTGTTCAATTGATATTTGAATTCTAGTCTTTGCTTATGATTAAAGTGCATTATACACACCTTAAAATTGGCCTACCTTTTGTTTTCTTTTAAACCTGCCCAATTTCACTATTTTTGAATTACCATGATCTGAATTATTTGTTTAGGTATCTTAGTTAATCTAAGAACTCAAATAACAAAACAAGAGAGGTAAAAGGCAAGAGTGGTGATATCAGTATCGAGAAAAGTCAAAAATTGTGTGAAACACGAGTGGAGTGAATCAAATCTAGAGTGAAACACGTGAGGGAGTGTTGGTGAGGTTGTTCTAACTTTTTTTTCTAGGTTGTATATATGTCTAAAGATAAAGAAGCGAGCTCTTCATCAAATGATCTTTTAGTTCAAGCAATGCAGTAACAATTTGGGCGTATGTTCAAAGTGATGGGAGATTGTTAGAACCCTTGCAGATTCTAAACTTGGGTTGATCTCTTTAGGGGATCGGCCTCCTTGGAACTCTATAGGAGTTCCTCCCTCCAAGTTGCTGCTCAAAGGCTGCAGAAAAGATTCATCTATTGCCTATCAAAAGAGAAGGAATACATGGCTATTTATAGGGCTTCTAAACCCTAACTCCTAATAGGACTCCTACTCAAGACTCCTATTCCCTTACAACTCCTAATTCTTCTCTAAGAAAAAACCTCCTACATGAATGTCCCTTTCAATTAGGACTCTCTTAGCTAGAGTCCTAACAGAATGTCCCTCTCAATTAGGACTCTCCCTCTCAATTAGGACTCTCCTAGCTAGAGTCCTAACAGAATGTCCCTCTCAATTAGGACTCTCCTAGCTAGAGTCCTAACAGACCCGCCCTCTTCAAATCAGCCTTGTCCTCAAGGCTAAGATTCCATGAACCCCGGGAACCGGGTCTTCAGCTCCTCATATGGTTCCCATGTGGCGTCTTCAAGTGGTAGATTATTCTAATGCACTAGTACTTCAGTAGAGGGATGTCGGCGACGCATCACGATCCTGCGATCGAGGATGGCTTGTGGTTGGGCTTGAATAACTCCATCCTCAGTTGTGTTGGGCAGTTGGATCTGGGGTGACTCGTGTTCTCCCAACTTGGGCTTTAGGCATGATACGTGGAAGACAGGGTGAATTTTGGCATCCTCAGGTAATTTAAGTCTGTACGCCACGGCTCCAATACGCTCTGTGATCTGATAGGGCCCATAAAAACGTGGGGATAGCTTCATGGAGGCTCGAGTGTTGATAGAGAGTTGCTTGTATGGTTGTAGGCGAAGATAAACCCAATCTCCTACTGAAATTTCTCTTTCACTTCGTCGTGTGTCGGCTTGCTGCTTCATTCTGGCTTGAGCAGTAGAGAGATTATCTTTTAACAATTGTAAGAGTTTATCCCTATCAATCAATTCTTGGTCAACTTGATCTACCTTGGTCGAGCCAATTACATACTTTGGAATCACAGGGGCTGGTCGACCATACAATGCTTCATAAGGGGCACATTTTATAGATGAATGATATGTAGTATTATACCACCATTCGGCCTAGGGAAGCCATTTCGCCCACTCTTTTGGTCGGTCGCTAGCGAAACACCGGAGGTACGTTTCTAAGCACCTATTTACCACCTCTGTTTGGCCGTCAGTTTGTGGATGATACGCTGTGCTCATCTTGAGTTTGGTGCCTTGTAACTGAAATAACTCGGTCCAAAATTTAATAGTGAAGATCCTGTCACGATCACTTACGATGGACCTTGGCATCCCATGTAGTTTAACAATATTTTCTATGAAAATCTGGGCAATACTAGCAGCAGTGTAGGGATTTCTCACAATACAAAAATGAGCATATTTCGTAAGTCGATCAACCACCACGAGAATCGTGCTTTTACCTTTGGAAGATGGCAGCCCTTCAATGAAGTCCATGGAGATGTCAGTCCACACTGAGTCCGGTATGGGCAGTGGTTGTAGCTTCCCTGGATTTGCCACAGTTTCACCCTTGTGCTATTGACATACATCACATTGTGCCACATATTCAGCAATAATTTTTTTCATCCCTCTCCAATAAAAATTTTGCTTCACTCTTTTGTAGGTTCTTAGGAATCCAGAGTGCCCTGCTGAAGGTATGGAGTGCATTTCATGCAAAATGATTGTGATGCAAGGGGAGTCAGGTATAAGCACAATGCGACCTTTGTAGCGTAGATCCCTCGAATCTCAGGTGTAGTGGGCTATTGCACTTGGATCCTCCTCCAATTTTTTTATGATATTGCTGATCTCTGGATCTTTTTTCCATTCTTCCCTAATATCCTCGAGGAGACCGGTGGTAGGAAGGGAGATGGCTGAAACCTTAGCTTGTTCAGGTAGCCGTGAGAGTGCATCTGCAACAACGTTTTCTTTCCCCTTTTTGTAAATAATTTCATAATCAAATCCAAGAAGTTTGGTTACCCATTTTTGCTGCTCAGGGGATGATATCTTTTGCTCCAAAAAGTACTTGAGGCTTTTATGGTCAGTTTTAATTTGAAATCGCCGGCCGATCAAGTAGGGTCTCCACCTCGTTACTGTGTGTACAATGGCAAGCATCTCCTTATCATATACTGACATGTTTTGATGGGAGGGAGATAATGCCTTGCTAGTGTATGTGAGTGGTCGACCATTTTGCATGAGAACGGCTCCAATTCCGACTCCAGATGCGTCGGCCTCAATGATGAAGGGTCTATTGAAATCTGGTAGCGTAAGCACCGGCGTCGTTGTCATGGCTGCTTTAAGTTTGTCGAAGGCAGCAGAGGCTTTGTCCGACCATTGGAAAGCATCTTTTTTCAGTAAAGAAGTGAGTGGTGCACTGATCTTCCCATAGTCCTTAACAAATTTTCGGTAGTAGCCCGTTAGTCCAAGGAACCCCCGCAGTAATTTCACGTTTGTAGGTTTCGGCCAGCCTTGCATTGCCTCAATTTTTGTTAGGTCTACCGCCACTCCTTCTGATATTATATGCCCAAGGTACTCTACTTTTTGCTGGAGAAAGCTGCACTTTGGTTGCTTTACAAAAAGAGTATTCTCCCGAAGGATCGTCAAAACAATCCGTAAATGCTGAAAGTGAGTCTCAAGAGAAGGGCTGTAAACGAGAATATCATCGAAAAATACCAGCACAAATTTACGAAGAAAGCTTCGAAAAATATCGTTTATGAGACTTTGAAAGGTTGAAGGAGCATTAGTGAGTCCAAAAGGCATTACCAAGAATTCATAATAGCCATTATGTGTGCGAAATGCAGTTTTTGGAATGTCATCGTCAAATACCCGAATTTGGTGGTAACCGGATCGGAGGTCCAACTTCGTGAAGACTCGAGCTCCTTTTAATTCATCAAGAAGTTCATCCACCACTGGTATTGGGTACTTGTCCTTGACGGTGATGTCATTTAAAGCTCGGTAGTCGATGCACATCCGCCAAGTTCCGTCCTTCTTGCGTACAAGTAGCACCGGTGAGGAATAGGGGCTGCAACTTGGCCGAATCACCCCTGTTTCAAGCATCTCCTTACGATCTTTTCAATTTCATCTTTCTGGAGGTGAGGATATCGGTACGGTCGAGTGTTCGCTAGTGGCTTGCCCGGAAGGATTGGAATTCGATGGTCATGTTGCCGAGAAGGAGGAAGACCGCGCAGTTCAGCAAATATGTCGGCAAATTCAGTAAGCAATTGGGCAAGATTTTGATCTTCAATTTCTATTTTCTTCTCTTCTTGTTGTGGCTGGAGATGCATCAAAAAGTCACTATTTACCTTGTACAAAACTTTCTCCATTCGTTGGGGCGAAACTGTGGTAACGTTGCTTCCGTGCTTCCCGCGTAGGATGATCTGTTTGCCCTTACAGTAGAATTTCATAATTAATTTAGAAAAGTTCCAAGAGACATCACCTAGTGTAGTCAGCCATTCTATACCAAGCACTGCCTCATAGTCATCGATTGGTAGGAGGAAGAAATCGGTGATAATTTCTTGGTCTTGCAGTAATAGTTTCACCTGCGGGCATCTTTGGTCGCACTTTAGGATTCTGCCGTCGGCAACCTTTATATCGAACTTGCTGCAACCTTCAATATGCAGTGTCATCCGAGCAGCAACCTTACTATTTAGGAAGTTATTAGTGCTACCCGTGTCGATGAGAACAGTGATCGGCTGTTGTTTGAGAAGGCCTCCAACTTTCATCGTTTGCGGATTTGAGTAGCCAGCTAGTGCGTGTACCGTAATGTCGGTCGGCTGTGGCTCTTCTTCCATATCTTCTTCTTCATGTTCATGGCTCTCTTCTAGATGTTCAATGACCTCTTCTTCTACTGGTTCAATCATAAGAAGTCTA
Source organism: Musa acuminata AAA Group (assembly GCF_036884655.1). Taxonomy (NCBI): domain Eukaryota; kingdom Viridiplantae; phylum Streptophyta; class Magnoliopsida; order Zingiberales; family Musaceae; genus Musa; species Musa acuminata. The sequence goes on from NC_088349.1 coordinate 35,980,967, forward strand.
CCTTTTTTACAGCGATGCTCGCGGCTCCACGGCTCGTCGCAATGCCAACATAACCCCTTCGCAGATCGCTCCCGAAGTTCTTCTCTTGTTAACTTTTTCGGTGCAGGGACTCGGTTGATAGTAGGGGGGGCTGAGGGCTTTAGTATTGTAGGTCGTGGAGTGATCCTGGTCCTCCGGGCTTCATGGTTCAATCGCTCCTCTTGTAGTCGTGCGAAAGAGATGGCTGCCATAAGCGTGTAAGGTTGTCGCGCCTTAACTTCTCCCCGGATCTCCGGCTTTAAGCCCTCAATAAGGGTCCCCAATAACTGTTTTTCAGACCAATCACGAGTTTGATTAGATAACCTTTCAAACCTGGTCTGGTACTCCTGAATGGTGGAGGTTTGTCGGATCTTTGCTAGTTGTCCGTCAATGTTCTCGTAATAAGTTGGTCCGAAGCGGATCAGTAGTCCTTCTTTGAATTGTCGCCATGAAAGGACTCCATAAGTGTGTTCAAACCAGTCAAACCATTGTATAGCATCCCCTTCAAGATGTATAGCTACAATTTCTACCATGGATGCATCCGCAGTTTTATAGTACCGAAAATATCGCTCCGCACGTGAGATCCAACCAATTGGGTCTCCTTCTTCCCATCTAGGGAAGTCCACTCTCATACGCGAATAGTTGGGGTCGGTCATAGAGCCTCCCCTCTCTTGGAATTCATCTCTTTGGGCATGATGTGATTGGTTAGAGCTCTCTCCTTGATGTGATTTCTTCGGGCTTGGTGGTTGGCCCAAACTGAATTCGGTAAGGAGAGTCCGAATCTTATCCTCCATTCGTGCCTCAAGGGCTTCAAATTTTGCATTGATTGCCTCCTCAGATGCCATAGTATATGACTCCAAATCTGTGATATTAATATCTCTATTTTGTTGACGGGTTAAAGGCATGTATAGGTTTGATAGAAATCCGTGAAAGTTTGCTGCAGAATTATGTTGTCTTGTAAGAGCAGAATTATCGTCGAAGAAACAGCGGTTTCTCGACGAAATCTCCATAAAAAATTTGAGAGATTTGAGGAGGGAATTGACAGCAATATCTCAGTTTATATGACAGCAAGGATGTCCAATTTAATCAAGAAAATTTCGACAGTAACAGCAAGAAAATTGGTGTAAGTTGCGATAGCAGAATTCTCGTCAAAAAATTTCAACAACTTACGATGAAAATTTGCAGCAATATAGGAACGAAATTTTTTTTTTTTTTTGGATTTTCGAATAGGGATAACTAAATTGCAGCAGCAGTAAGGTAGGAAACCAGAACCTGTTACAATTCACGGGGAGATCAAAGGATGATCTGTAGTGGTGGAGATAACGATGGAATTTGGTGATGATCTTTTAAGCAATTGTGGGAATTGCTTTGAGCGGTTGTGGAGGGTTAATGGATGGCAGTGGAAGGGCAGCGAGACACCAAGAACGCTGCTCTGATACCAGGTGTTAGAACCCTTGCAGATTCTAAACTTGGGGTTGATCTCTTTAGGGGATCGGCCTCCTTGGAACTCTATAGGGGTTCCTCCCTCCAAGTTGCTGCTCAAAGGCTGCAGAAAATATTCATCTATTGTCTATCAAAAGAGAAGGAATACATGGCTATTTATAGGGCTTCTAAACCCTAACTCCTAATAGGACTCCTACTCAAGACTCCTATTCCCTTACAACTCTTAATTCTTCTCTAAGAAAAAACCTCCTACATGAATGTCCCTTTCAATTAGGACTCTCTTAGCTAGAGTCCTAACAGAATGTCCCTCTCAATTAAGACTCTCTCTCTCAATTAGGACTCTCCTAGCTAGAGTCCTAACAGAATGTCCCTCTCAATTAGGACTCTCCCTCTCAATTAGGACTCCCCTAGCTAGAGTCCTAACAGAATGTCCCTCTCAATTAGGACTCTCCTAGGTAGAGTCATAACAGAGATGTAAGAGATCATCTAGAAAGGCATGATGATGCAATTAATAGATTGCAAGGTGAACCACGACATGGGAGACAACTAACCCTTGTCAATGATGAATATGATGGTGGCGATGACGTGTATGATGACCAAGTTACTCTAATTGGTCAAGATGTTAACCTTAGGAGACAAACTAGGAGAGGACGTTTTGATGGTGTGGACAGAAACATAGGCAGCATTAAAATGAAAATTTTTTCTTTTCAAGGGAAGAATAATCCAGATGCCTATTTGGAGTAAGAATGAAAAGTGGAGATGATCTTTGAATGTCATAACCAAGGTTTGCCGTACCGAAGCGTACCGCCCGTACCGGGCGGTACGTACCGGTCCGACAGGTTACCGGTACGCAGACCGCCCGGTACCGCTATAGTGCTACAGTACTATACTGTAGCACTGCTACAGTATGCAAAAATAAAAAAAATATTCGGTACACCAGGACGTACCGCTCGGTATGCCCTAATGTACTGCCCGGTACACCTGTACCGTACCATATCGAGCCCGGGTCGAAACGCTAGTACGGTATGGTACAACGAATCTTGGTCACAACTACTCCGAAGAGAAAAAGGTAAAATTAGCCGTTGTTGAATTTTTTTATTATGTTATTGTTTGGTGGGATCAATTGTGTAAAGACAGGCGTAGAAATGATGAAAGGCCCGTGGAGACTTGGTTGGAGATGAAACAAATCATGAGGAGGAGATTTGTCCCTAGCTATTACTATAGGGATTTGCATTAATGGCTGCAAACCTTAACACAAGGTTCCATGAGTGTTGATGAGTATCACAAGGAGATGGAGATAGCCATGATAAGGGATAATGTGGAGGAAGATCGTGAGGCCACCATGGCTCGATTCCCGAGTGGATTAAACAAGAACATTGCTGATCTTGTAGAGTTGCAACATTATGTGGAGATTGAGGACATTATCACGAACAAAGTTCTAAACAGGAAGTTTGATGTAATGCTTATGCATGTCCGTGTCTTTTGGTTTTTCATGCTTTGCACAGTATGTAGAGGGACGGTCGAAGACTTAACAACCTCATTTTAGTTGGGTTTGATGACCATTTTAGGCTTGTAAATAAAGGTTGTGTTATGTTGATACTTGTAAGAGATACTCGATCTGTGGTGGACCATTTTGACCCTTTGTTATGCAACCGTTCAGAGCTTGTAAAGTCTGTTTGTAATTTGCATTGTCTATGAAGTGTTTCCTGAAATGTTTTCTTGTGGATCCCGAGTGAGGCGCTTTCTCTAACCCGTTTTCTCTTTTGTAGGTTCTAAGGGACCATGGGAGGTTTCGGGGAGACTGACCTTTGCGGACGGACACGTAAGGATGCCGCACGACTTAGGCGAAACCAACTAAGTCCGTGACAGATGGTATCAGTGCGGGACAAGCACTCATATAAACACTTAACATGCAAACGTGGGGGACCTAGCAGGGCTGCGTTGAGGGCAGCTAGCACGCGTGACCGTTTAGGGGAAAACGAGCATGGAGATATAGGGAAAAGGCTCGGAGGAGTGGGCATCTGAGATTGGCATTCAGAGGAATGGCCAACCCTTCGTGCAAGAGGCATCACGAGAACAAGCAAGCTTGGAAGAATACGTAGCGCACAAAGGTTAGGATAGCTGAGTTCGAGCTACGGCTCGACGTTGACAACTATACTTGATGGTGCTCAAGGCAAGCAAGGCGCTTGGTAAAGGATGAGACCATGCAAGGTGGAATGAGTTGCTTGCAAAGCTCACAAAGGTGAGGGGAATTGCTAACTCGAAGAATTCGGTATTCATGCAAGGGCTTGTATGCGGACGATAGAATGCTCGCGGCCACCCCAAGGCGACCGAAACTCGGCACCATGGAGCATTGAAACTTTCTCTTCGGCATGTGAAGGATACGTCCGTAGGAGGCTGAAGTGTGCAACGAGTTCAGTATGTTGCTAGGCCTTGAGTGGTGCAGCAGGGGCCTGTATTGACGTGGAGTCGCAATCTAGCAGGAGATAGAATAATGCACAGTTTGTTCAGCAAGTTGGAGTAGTCCAAGGGAATGGTGGTCTCCAAAACTTTCAGAGGGAATGAAATGAAGAGAGATGTTACTCCAACGGGATAGATATCTAGGAGAGATAAGTCCCAGCTCTCTAAAGAGAGAATCATGTGCAATGGACCACACATGTTGAGGAGGAGTACCTAAAAAACAACAGCTCCACGAAGCTCAATGAATCGAGCGAGCGGTGAGGAGTCGTCGTATGATTTCGCTTGAGAGAATGTACTGATGGATGCATTACGAGATCAAGTGGGGGAGCGACCTAAGGCAACACAAATAAAAGCACACTTGGAGTCGATATGGAGATCGGACTTAATAGAGGGCTAACCCGTGGAATGGTGGGCGCGAGGGCCACCATCAACTCAATGCATCACGAGAAGCGGAGCAACTTAGGTATAACTTGGTTAAGTACCCAAGCCGTATGAAGGGAGCCAACATAGAAGATGAAACATGGAGCGAAGGCATAGAGCTTTCCTCAGACAGAGGTCAAGGACATGAACTCTTGTAGTGACAAGAGCGGGATCATGTCGTATCATTGGTCCTTCATTTTGATGGAGCGGACTCATCTTACATGGGGCCAAAGACGAAGGGAGCTTCTGGGCACATGTACCTTATCTCGGAGAAGCATTTGATGGAGGAACTAAGGAGACTCAACTTGCGAAGGCAAAGTTGAGTTCAAAAGGCCTTAGCACAGGGCAAGAGGACGCAGAGGCGGGCACTCTTGAAGAATATGCCATAGTGCTGCCATTTAAGTTGCCATGAAGGAAGCGGTGTGCAGTGGAGATTGTGTTGATAGGGGCAAAGGCCCAGGATCCAGAAATGGTACACCAATTTCAGCGAAGTCGGTGAACTTCGGGAGCTACTAGGCAACGGATTGTTCTAGAGTTGTGTTTCGTCTGAGTGTGACCCGAGAGTAGGTGGACGAATGTCGATTGCCAAAAAGAGCGAACAAAATCGAAGGTGGAAGAGACCCTGCGATCTATTGGTAGAGGCCATACATAGAGGAATCACAATTCGAGTTCATCCCACATGGATCAGAATACAATAGAGATGTCACTAGCAGGCGATATGGTGCAGCGAATCATGGTGGAACAGTCCGTGGTAATGCGATACACACGAATATAGTCCCATGAGGGACTATATCATACGGAGGTATGATCGGGAGCTACTGGTTCCACTTCGGTGAACAACACGATGGCAAGAAGGGCTATGGATTCAAGGAGTGAAGGCCATGGTACCATAGAGGCGGGTCTTCCGTGCGTGCATCGAATTTTGCATCGAATGAAAGCTTTGGTCATCAGCATATAGAGGCTGTGTACCACCGAGGGAAAAGTTCGAATGCAAGTACCAGTGAGTCCCATGGGAGGGACTTGATCATGTAGAGGTATGATCGAAGCAGTTGGAGAGTTGGACTGCTCCAGAACCCATACTCGCTTAAGGGAGCTCGGCAAGTCAGAGGACAAGGTCGAGTAAGTGAATGTTGCTACCAAGGAAGCTAAGGAGAATAGAATCGGTACAAATCTTACAACATGATGGCAGAGGCCATGCATGAGACTTGTAGTCTGTCTTTCCATCGACCAAAGGGTGCTGCTTTGAGAACACAGAGGTGTTGAAGTAGGGGGTCGAAAGGGGCGAGGAAGCGACGATGAGTCCAGAGGGACTTAGCTACCCAAAACCAAGCATCGGTTAGAATGGAGGTGGACTCGGAGGAGTGCCACAAAGACATATCCACTGATCGTGAAGAAAAGGGATGCAGATGCGAGGCGACGAATAGAAGGGCAATGGGTATGGCAGCGCTATGGTACCGCAAAGGCGTGACTTCCATGAAGTCATCGATCCCTTGCTCTCATGAAAGGAGAGCGCTTGGTCGTGAAAAGGGCCGAGGAGGTGGAGCATGCAGAGACAAACTCCAAGTACCGAGACAAGGCTGAAGGGTAGAGGCCAAGGAACTTTGTAAGACCGGTGTCAACGAGCTTCTCATCAAGATAGCCGAGAGTGAAGGACTTCGGGTCGTGCAAGAGTGCACAACCGAGGAACGAAGCAGACAGTACGCGGTGTTGTACCTCTGCTACTCAGTGGAGTAGGCGGCAGGGTTGATGGAGAAGACAGTACAATCCCAGAGGCGACCAAAACTATTAGAGACTTACTTCAAGTTAGGGTGAAAACTTCCTGCATTCCAGAAGTTCGATGGCATTGAGAAGGTGAATCACAGTAGCTAACTCAACGCAAGGAGTGCAAACACTTCGAGTGCTTTAGAAGTATGAGCAAAGAGTAGGTGAAGGTTAGTAACCAACTCGATGCATGGAGTACAACCCTCGAGGAGGCGAGCGAAGTCAAGTAACCTTTGCCTTCTCTACTCTTAAGAGAATGGGTGAAACTGAGTACTTCAATTCTCTTATCTATCCAGCATAGGAGCTCTGAACAGGTTCAAATACCCTTCGAAGATAATGGAAGACAATAGTTGTCAAATCCTCACCAATGGTGATTAGTGCTATTGAGAATAGATTATCTGCTTCATTTCCCAACCGAATGTCAATCGAAAGCAGAAGTTATACGAATCTACTTGGAAGTGACAACTAAGTGAAAGAAGAGTCGATGGGCAAATTTTGTGGAGGAAGGACCTAAAACTTCGAAAGTTTACGAGGTGATGCTCGTTCAAGCTCCAACAAGCATCCACCCAGTTCAAGCAGAATGAGGCATTTGAGAGACTGGCGCATAGTAAGGATGGTCTTTTCCTTCATCTGGAGGATCCGCAGGAACCAACAGGGATCAACACAGCTCAGCCAACCCCACACTAGAGTTAGAGTCATTGGCGAGTTGAAGCAACATAGCAGATTAAAAGTTCGACTACTCAATAACAGCAGCAGAGAGTAGCTGGGAGCCAAGAGACGCATTGCAGTTAGAGCAGAAGATTGAAGACTCAGCAAAGACGAGGAGTTGCAGTGTTGGCAAAGGCTTCGACGAGGACGTCGAAGGAATAAGTGAGGGAGAATATCACGGACAAAATTCTAAACAGGATGTTTGATGTAATGCTTATGTATGTCCGTGTCTTTTGATTTGTTCATACTTTGCACAGCATGTAGAGGGACGGTCGAAGGCTTGGCAACCCCATTTTAGTTGGGTTTGGTGGCCGTTTTAGGCTTGTAAATAAAGGTTGTATCATGTGGACACTTGTGAAAGATACTCGGTATGTAGTGGACCATTTTGACCATTTGTTGTGCAACCGTTCAGAGTTTATAAAGCTTGTTTGTAATTTACATTATATATGAAGTGTTTCCTAAAATGTTTGCTTGTGGATCCCGAGTGAGACGTTTTCTCTAACCCGTTTTTTCTTTTGTAGGTCTCAAGGGACTATGGGAGGTTTCGGGGAGGTTGACCTTTGCGGATAGACACGCAAGGGTGCCACATGACTTACGCAAAACCAACTAAGTTCGTGACAACATGATGAATGTGGCCATGAAGATTGAGAGGCAACTCAAAAGAAAAGGCACAAGGTATGATTCAAAACCTTATTCGGGTTCTTCTTTTTATTGGAAACCGAATTGGAGTAAAAAGGATGATAAACCCATTGTTAAGCCTAAAATTGATGAAACTAAAAATAGAAATGAATTAGGTAGCAAGAGTAAAGGTGAGAATCTACCTAATCAAACTAGAGGTATTAAGTGTTTTAAGTGCCTTGGGCATGGACATGTGATAATGAGGGATGGAATTGTGGAATCTGAAAGTGAGAGAGAGGATGATGATGACATTCTAAAGGATGCTAGTGATGTAGAGTATGCTAAAGTGAAAATCTAGTTGTTCAACGCACACTTAGTTTGCAAAATAAAAATGATGAACATGGTGAACAACGTAAAAATCTGTTTCATACTCATTGTTTGATTGCTAACAAGTTGTATAATGTGATTGTTGATAGTGGAAGTTGTACAAATGTAGCAAGCACCTTGCTCATGGAGAAATTGAAATTACCTACTATCAAGCATACAAAACCTTACAAGTTACAATGGTTGAATAATAGTGGTGTAGTAAAGGTAAATCGGCAAGTGTTAGTATCTTTTTCAATTGGTAGATATAAGGATGTAGTTTAGTATGATGTGATACCTATGTATGCTGGTCATATGTTGTTGGGAAGACCTTGGCAATATGATCGAAGGGTAATACATATGGGTTCAAGAATCGTTATTCTTTGATCATAGATGGACAGAAATATCAGCTTGGACCTTTGCCTCCAAAGACAATTTTTAAAGACCAAATACGCATAAAACAACAATATGAGGAGCTTGAGTCTTCATTAACCAAAACTTTGGGGAGGGAACAAGAAAGAGAGAAAAAAGAAAATAGTGAGTTGAGTGGTAAAAATGAGAGTATTGGGAAACACAAGGGGAGAGAAAACAAGGAAAGCTTAAGTGAAAGAAAAACGAGTGTTTATGCCAAAATGAGTGATGTGAAGAAAGCCTTAACCATGAGGCAGCCCTTACTTGTACTTATGTACAGGGATATTTTGATTTCTTCTAAACAAATTGACAAGAGTTTGCCTAGTGTCATTGTTGATCTTTTATAGGAAAATGAGAATCTCTTTCCCGAAGAACTTCCTAATGGTTTGCCACCAATTAGAGAAATTAAGCATCAAATTGATTTCATTCCAAGTGCAAGCATACCAAATAAGCCAGCATATAGTTGCAACCCCGAAGAGACTAAGGAAATCCAAAAGCAAGTGAGCTTATGAAAAAGGGGTATGTGTGAGAAAGCATGAGTCCATGTTCAGTTCCTGTTCTATTGGTGCCTAAAAAGGATGGATCTTAGAGAATGTGTGTTGATTGCCGAGCCATCAACAAAATCACGGTAAAGTAAAGACATCCTATTCCTAGGCTAGATGATATATTGGATGAATTGCATGGTTCTTGTATATTTTCAAAAATTGATTTAAAATCTGAATATCATCAAATAAGAATGCATGAGGGTGATGAATGAAAATCCGCTTTCAAAACTAAACATGGTTTATATGAATGGTTGGTTATGCCTTTTGGCCTAACTAACGCACCTAGTACTTTCATGAGATTGATGAATCATATTTTACGTGCTTACATTGGAAAGTTTGTAGTGGTTTATTTTGATGATATACTTGTGTATAGCAAAAGTTTAGATGAGCATGTAACACATTTAAAAACTGTTTTTGACGTGCTTAGAAAAGAAAAATTATATGCTAATATAAAGAAATGCACTTTTTGCACTAATGAGATTACTTCTCTTGGATATGTTGTTAATGATAAAGGAATACATGTTAATCAAGAAAAAGTGAAAGTAATCAGGGAGTGGCCAAAACCTACTAGTGTTAGTGATGTTAGAAGTTTTCATGGTCTTGTTAGCTTTTATAGAAGATTCATTAAGGATTTTTCTACAATTGCTAAATCATTAACTGAATGCATCAAAAAGAATATGGGATTTAAATGGGGTGAAAAACAAGATGATGCTTTTAACTTGCTTAAAGACAAACTCAGTTCAACACCTTTGCTTGCTTTACCGAACTTTGTTAAAACTTTTGAGATTGAGTGTGATGCGAGTGGAATAGGAATTGGAGGAGTCTTAATGCAAGAAGGCAGACCCATTGCGTTATTTAGTGAGAAGCTAAGTGGAGCAAGTCTTAACTACCCGACATATGACAAGGAGTTTTACGCTTTGGTAAAAGTGTTAGAGACATGGCAGCACTATTTTTGGTACAAGGAATTCATTATACACACCGATCATGAGTCCTTGAAATATCTCAAAGGACAAGGAAAGCTAAACCGTAGGCATGCAAAATGGGTGGAGTTTATTGAATCCTTTCCATACATCATCAAGTATAAACAAGGTAAGGAAAATGTGGTTGTCGATGCTCTTTCTAAAAGGTATACTCTAATTTCTCAACTTGATACAAAATTATTAGGTTTTGAGTACATTAAAAATTTATATAATTCTGATCATGATTTTGCTAATGTTTATGAGGCATGTGAGAAAGGGGGTTTTGACAAGTTCTTCAGGTATGATGGTTTTCTTTTCAAAGAAAATAAGTTGTGTGTTCTACAATGTTCAATGAGAGAATTACTTGTGAGAGAGGCACATAGTAGAGGTTTAATGGGGCATTTTGGGATTAAAAAAATTTTAGATGTGTTAAGCGATCATTTCTTTTGGCAGCACATAAAAAGAGATGTTGAGAGATTGTGTGAGAAATGCATTACTTGTAAATAAGCTAAATCTAAAGTAATGCCTCATGGATTGTATGCTCCTCTTCCTATAACTAGTGAGCCTTGGGTTGATATATCCATGGACTTTGTCTTGGGTTTACCTAGGTCAAAAGGAGGGAGAGATTCTATTTTTGTTGTTGATGACAGGTTTAGTAAAATGGCACATTTCATTCCTTGCCACAAAACAGATGATGCAACGCATGTTGCAGGGCTGTTCTTCAAAGAAATTATAAGATTACATGGCATTCCAAAGATAATTGTGAGTGATAGAGATGTGAAATTCCTCAGCCACTTTTGGAAAACACTTTGGAGCAAGTTGGGTACAAGCAATGATTTAAAAAGCGCTAGGCGCCAAAAGGCGTCCAGGTCCAAAAACGCTCGAGGCGCTAGGCACTCGCCCGAGCTAAGCGAGGCGCTAAAATATAAAAATATATAATATAATTAATAAATATAATTATTTAAAATTTTAAATAAAAATATACTATTAAATTAAGAAAATCTAAGATACAAAATCACAATGTCACATTAACAAAAAGTTTCAAATAAATAAAAATTAACAGTATCAAAATCAAAATAATATATTATTAATCTATTAACAGTATTGAAAATTAATCATTTCAAATAAACTTAATAATATTAACAGTATACAGTATACGTATACTGTTAAAAGGAAGTGTAAAGGGGTGCTGAGCCTGCTGACTGAGAAAAGAGGAAGCGGCAGCGGCGAGCGGCGACAGCGGCGAGCAGCGGGAGCGACGAGAGGCGCGAGCGGCAACAGCGTTTGCGAGCAACGACAGCGGCGAGCAGCGACGGCGGGAGAGAGAGCAGGAGCGGCGAGCAGCAAGAGGCGCGAGCGGCGATAACGACAACGGCAGCATTTGCGAGCAGCGACAGCGGCAGCGTTTGCGAGCAGCGACAACGGCGAGCAGCAGGATTGGGATCGGGATCGGGAGCGGGAGCGAGGGTTAGGGTTCGGTTGTCACTTATATCAGTTTTAGTTAGTTCAATTGAATCAACTAACCATCATAGACCGAACCAGACCTAAAATTCTAGTTCGGTTGCCTTGGTTAACTCGGGCGCTTGCCCGAAGCGCCCAGCGCCTGGGCTCGGGCGAGCGCCCAGGCAGCGCCTGTTTGAAGCGCGCCGTCTGGGAGATTAGCGAGGTGCTCGGGCCTTGCCTCGCCTCGCTCGAGCGCCGTTCAAAATCGCTGGGTACAAGGCTGTTATATTCAACCACTTGTCACCCACAAACAGATGAACAAACGAAGGTGGTAAATCGAACTTTATTAACACTTTTAAGGGCCATAATTCAAAAGAATTTAAAAAATTGGGAGGAATGTTTTTCACTTATGGAGTTTGCTTATAACAGAAGTGTGCATGCTACAACAAACCATTCTCCATTTGAAGTTGTGTACGGGTTCAATCCATTAACTCCTATAGATTTGCTATCTTTACCTTTGGAAAAGGCTAATTTGGATGGTAAGCAAAAAGCTGATTTTGTAAAAGCATTGCATGAAAGAGTCCGGACACAAATTGAAAAGAAAACTCTACAATATGAGAAACAACACAACAAAGGCCGAAAGCAAGTAGTCTTTCAAAAAATCAATGACAATGCATACAAGCTGGAACTATCAAGTGAGTATGGCAATGTTAATGCAACCTACAATGTTTATGATTTATCTTTGTTTGATGCAGGTGATGAAGGTACTGATTCGAGGACCAATCCTTTCAAGAAAAGGGGGAATGATATGAATGAGCAAGTTGATTATAATTCTACCAAAGACCCTTTAATTATTCATGGAGGACCAATAACAAGAGCTAAAGCTAAAAGGATGAAAGAAGCCTTAACTTGTTTATTGGAAGACATTTGAAAGGAGCAAGCTGGTCAAAACTTGGTCAAGGTTCTGTGGATACAAGAAGAGCCTAAAACAGTCAACCTGATTTAAATAAATCCACATTGTGAAGAGAAAGTCTAGCCTTAAGAGAAGGATGAATTTTTAGTTCATTTTGAAGAATAAAGGTTATTCAGTCATATTGGACCATATTAGGAATTATGGGCTTATTCATGAATAATCATTTAAATCAATTCAAGGTAGATTCACAAGTAATCTACATTCATACATTAGGAATATGAATATCATTTAATATATTTAATGGATTCATTCCCTTTATACTTGGCCTTTGTACTATATAAACAAAGCCGACTCCCTTTGTAAGGAATACAATTCAAAAGTGTATTCAATTTTCAAGTGTTTTGTTTTTAAGTTCTTACATGAACTTTGGAACTTATCAAGCTTTTCTGCTTGTGGCGTTCAAAACTCAAATATCTTTGTTTTTCCTTTCAACTTATCAAGCTTCTTAGTTTGTGACGTTTTAAAGGAATCAAAGTGTTGTTCTAATTACTTCATCAAATTTATATTGATAAAGTGATTAGAATAGTTTCCCTAACTTCAATCTTGAACGATCCTTCTTGTTTCAATTCGTTGGAGGGGATCAATTTGTATTTCATATGTATCATAGCTCTTTAACTATCGGGGTGTATGGTTGCTAAGTTGAAGATTTTCATCATTTAGCATACGCAACCCTCTCAACTTTAGCTGCCTACACAAGAATTATAGGTGGAGCCCTCGCCATCATATTCCATCCAAAGATATGATATAGTTCTTATCAAGTTAAAATTATTGCAGTAATGTTTTACCAATGTAAGTGAATAATTATATTATTATATATGATGCCAGGGAATTTTTAACATGATTGCAATGTCCATTATTTTTTAACGAACACTTAAATAAATCTAGTCTCCAAGGACACATATGCACAAAAAAAGAACCTTTAATTTATGGGTAAATGGGTTAAATACTGTTTTCCCCTTTTCTTTTCTTTCTTCTCGCCTTTATTTCTCTCCAGAACTGAAACCTTCCCACAACTGGCCGACACACCCAATGATCGCTTTGACGACATAGTCAGACAATGGCACCACTGACTTGTAGGTAGCAGGGGCTACAAATTTCCACTTAATATCCATGATCAGCATTGATAGATACCGACCACGGTAACCATCTTTTTCCCCCAAAATCCATACATTCATTTCATGACCCTACCAGTTCCGGTGGTACCGCTGCACCCATGATCATTTCTCAAGATCGGCCAATCTGAATCAAGATCAGACAATTCGTATTGGGATCGACCAGTCTTGACCCGGATTTGGTCCATTCTTTCAGCATACCAGCCGATTTGACTGTGTTCTGGCTGCCAAGGGTCGGATAACCGGAGAAGAAAGGAAGAAGACGGAGAGGCGGACAAGAAGAAGAATAAGAAGTAGAAGACAAGAAGAAGAGGAATTAAGAACAGGAAGGGAAGGGGAAAAAGAGAGACTGACTCACCCGATATCGTTTCATCCAAAGCCTTCGACATCAGAAACCACCGTGGGAAGCCATGGATGCCTCAAGCCTCCTTCTGCGGCTACCGCCAATTAATCGGTATTTCTCCGAAACGTGACTCTTCACGGGACTCGTAAATAACGGGATTTCTTGCATTGAAACACGTAGCAAAGGTCCTTTCGAACTCGCTAGTCCTAAAGGGCCCCACACGTTTTTTTTAGGCATTCTATCAATAAAGATCATTCTACCCGTTTTTTTTTCTTTTTTTTATGAAAGGAACTTCGCATTCATTTCCTATTGTGTCACGATATTTGATGTATCTTTTGATCTCATTCTATATATTTGTGTCTTTGAATCTCATTCTTGAATTATGTATAGAGATTTACAATAGATAGTTTTATTTTAATTAACATTTATAGTATTTAAAATTTATATATACAAATTGTGTCGGTGATTACGTAAAGGTAAAACTATTTTAAAATAAGTCATTCAAATAATCATTTAAAATATTTTTTAAATATATAAAATAGTGTAAATTATCAATTATCCTAATACTCTAAGATTGGATGACATAAGATTGGATGGGGATTTTTTGATAGTGTCTTGCAAACCAAAGCTATGTTACATATGCCTTGCAAAATAATCACGTGAGTGATTATTGCTAGTTAATGCTAGTTACTATCTTATTCCATAGCAATATTATTGCTAGTTATATATGCCTTACAAATTAATCACGTGAGTGATTATATGACACACTATATAGTTTTTATTATTATTGTTATTATTATTATTTTTTACTTTATATTAGATTAAAAAAAATATATTATGATGTCTTTAGATCTATACAATGGGAATTAGATCATGATGAGATCATGATAATGAGATCAATTCGTTTGTAAATACAGACCCTAAATATTCTCAATCATAGGTTACTTAGAGATATTGAGATAACCGAATAAACCGATATACTGTATACTCGTCCATATGATAGAAGCAATTGATCTCATAACTACTTATGTGGGGAGACTAGGGATATAGTGCAAGTACTCATTGAAGAATGAGTTCACTGAATGATTCACTCACGAAATACTGGATGGTTAATGATACCTCATCGTCAGATAGTGGTTTCGTAGCCCAGTTGTGTATATGGTCCTTAAACTTGAGACACCAATGATACCCTGTATTAGTACTACACTCTTTGATATCAGACTTATAGGTTTGGAAGTTCCAGATCTAACACAGTTGGTCATCGATAGTGTAGCTAATCTTACAAGGGCAATTGAGTGCCGATAAAGGATCATCCACTCTTAGTGTCATGAGAGGAATGTCGCATGTGTTCTTGCTCAAACAAATCCCTAACTAGGGTCATTCGGATTGAGAGATAATGAGTTCTTGAAGAGAATCCGATTAGAGTGAGGCTTGAGTAGATTTTATATGAGCCTGATAATACCATGATCGGTATATGGTCTTTGGGATATTGGATGAACGAGGGATTATAGATATATAATAATTAAAGCAAACATATCTAATGAATTAGATCCTCTTGTACCGTCTGAGGATTATGTTGTAGTGGCCTAGTATGTCCATAGTCGATAAGTTGAGTAAATTATTATAAGATGATAATTCACTAAGTCAGAAGGAGTCCTAATAGGTGCAACTCATGGCTAACTCGGTATTGGGCCTAGAGAGTCAAACATATATAGTGGATGTCGCAACTAATAGAGAATTCGATATATGATATCTAATAAACCTTTGTTTTATTGGATCTGTTGGGTAAGACCCAATAAGAGTTTAGAGTGGATAATTGGATAGAGATCCAATTTTCATTAAACTATGAATAATTTGATGGAGATCCAATATACAATATGTTAAGGTAATTGGATAGAGATCCAATACTTAATAGGGTAATATCTATTAGGGTTAGCAAAGAGAGCTCTCAATAAAAATGGATATGGGACTAAAAAGTTTATAAGGTTGAACCCCTTTAGCCACCACTTCCTTGACCTCCCTCCTTCCTCCAATGATCTACCCCTTCTTTGGCATGAGAGGACAGTAAGAGAGCCGCCCCTTTGCTGTTGCCCCTGTTGCATGGTGTTATGCAAAAATGAGGAAAGAATGCCTTAAGCGAGGAGGTGCATTATCACTTCATATATCATGTGGATCACCATTAGAGAGAAGCTTGCAAGAGCACCTTCATCCACAGACTTGGATATGTAGTTTTGGAGATATATGATCTCTCTTATGTGAGAGCATCTCATGAATCTTATACAGTTTTTGGTTTCATGAGTTTTTTTGCTCTCAATTGTTGTACGAAAATTATATATCATTCTTTTGGAAAACTAATTTTATTTTCTATTTTCCACTATATATATGATGCTCTCCCAAGATTTTCCAATAGTAGTATCAGAGCTAGGTTCATCATGCAATGATTGGTTATAAACTACGTGTATTATTGCATGTTGTGTAGAATCAGTTTCTGCATAAACTAGTTGTATTTCTCATTGATTTTAGATTAGAACAACATAGTTTTTATGAGGACCAAGTTGGCACTAAGAGGGGAGGTAAATTAATGTGTACGTAAAAATTACGTCGAGTCGAAAATCTTTGTACGATAAAACCATATCAAGGAGGGTTTAACTTGAAAACGTCCACAAGAGTGTGTAGCTAAAGTAATAAGGAAGTAAAGCAATTTGCAATAAAGGTAAACAACAGAACAGAAATACAAACCGATTTATAGTTGTTCAATCGTTGTGACCTACATCCACTCTCAATTCCTCTTCACTCGAGGCCACCGACTTCTACTATAGATCTTCTTTCCAATGGGCAAAGATCAAATACCCTTATATTCTTTCTCCTTTTTACAGGTTTAGGAGAGAATCTTTACACCCCTTTTTTACAAGTGTTTCCTCACACACCTCCCCACTAAGCTCTTGGAGGAGGGACTATATACTTAAAAGAGTTTTATAATCTTAGACTCATAGAGTTTTTGCTCTCTTTTCATGTGTATTTAAAGTAGAAATTTGTGGGGTATTTATAGACCCCAAATGATTTCAAAACTTGGAGCCAAAATTCAAATCCCCAGGTTTCCAGGGTTTTGGCAGTACCACCACCAATACTGGACGGTACTGTTAGAAACGAGTCAGCACTAGGGAGGGGGGGTGAATTAGTGTAGTAGTAAAAACGTCGGTTATGAAAATTCTTCATATGTTGAAAACTGATTTCGAAAATATGCTTAGATTGAAAGCATACGGAAGAGCGTAGCAAGTAATGAGAAGGCAGTTTGCAGTTTAAAGTAAATTGCTCAAAATAAAGGCAAACCAGATTTTTATAGTGGTTCAGTCGTCGTGATCTATATCCACTCCACCAATTCCTCTTCCGTCGAGGCCACCGACATCCACTATCGGTCTTCCTTCAATAGGCGAAGACCAACCACATTTTACAACTCGATTATCCTTTTACCGGGTTTAGGAGATAACCCTTATAACCTTACTTACTCTTCTCTCAAACTATTCTAACACTTAGAACTTTTGAAAGGAGTTCACATAAGATTGCAACAATATTTCTTTCTATTTTTACTCTTAAGTCTTGTGTGGTTTAATGAGGGATGAGAGGGGTATTTATAGGCTTCAAGTTGATTCAAACTTGGAGCCTAAAAACATCTCATCTCGGGTTTCCTAGGTTCGGGCGGTACCACCGCCTGTGCTGGGTGGTACCACCTCTAGTGTCAATCTGACACTTACACTACACTAGGCAGTATCACCACCCAATCTGGTGGTACCACCGCCTGTAGCCTCTCAGAGGCTGTGTCTGGGCGGTACCACCACCCAGACCGACGGTACCACTGCCTGACACAGTTTCGAAGACTATGCCACAACGGTGTCACCTCTTGGGTCACTATTTGGGCCTTTTCATTGGGCTCAACACAGTTCTTACATGGGCCCAACTAGCCCCTAATTAGGTTGGCCCAATTTCAATCCCAATTATGTGCTAAATATGAATTCTAAGACATTTCCTAAGCTAAACAAATCTGTAAGTCTAGTTTCTTCTAGCAATCTTCCAGCGAACTTCCGACGATCTTTCGGCAACATTCCAGTGGACTCCTGGCAAGCTCCTGGACTTCACGACGATCTTCCTGGCGAGTTCCAATAAGCTTCTTTGGTAAGCTACTAGACTTCTTGGTTGGTTCCAACAGAACTTTTGATAAACGTTTGGACTTCCGATGAACTCTCGAACTCCCAACGAAATCACATTCTTGACTCTAGGACTTCATTTTGCTTTATGTCTTGCTATCATAGTTAATCTTGCATATGTAAAAATACACTTGATCTAGACAATTATTACTAAGCTTGAATCATGTTATCCGGCATGTCATTGGTCCATTAATGCTTCATCCGATTCTTCGATGCTTCGTCCTCTCTTGCGGCCTATTGCCCAATCGACTAGTTGACTCTGCAACTCCGATATCCTTAGTACAATATCCCCTCTTCTTGGCCCGATGCCCGAATCCATGGTCCGAATCTTTCTATCGACACGTTGACCGATCCTCCGGCTCAACGTCTAAACTTCTGACATGTTCCACCGGCCCAACATGATTCTTTCTGCTTTAATTGTCTCATCCTGATCGAAGCATCCTGCATTACTCAAAATGCAGATTAAATCATAAACACTTATTTATTGGTTTTATCATTAAAATTCGAGATTCAACAATCTCTCCCTTTTTTATTATGACAACCAATTGATGACAGAGTTAACCTTAACTCCCGAAGTTTAAACAAACTCCCCCTATCAATATGCCATATTGATAGAGACTCTTGGATTTAAAAATTCAAGCAACATATTATCATAAACTTATGCATAACATCATACTTTTCCCCCTTTATCATCAACAAAAAGGAGAAGTGCAACTATCTAAGTGTTTGAGATACAAGTTCAAATCGTTGCATCATAAATCTCTAGTTTTATCATCATGCAAGCTAGCAAAAATTTTACAAAATTTTAGAACATGCAAGCTAGCTATTTTTGCTTCCTTTTGCAATGTGCAAGTTACAAGTTTTATTTTTTGAAATAGGCAAGATAGTACTTTTGCTTGATATTGCAAGATACATTTCTTGCTTTTGAGATGAGCAAACTAATAAGTTTTGCCTCTCTTTGCGATATATATGTTTGCAATTTTTGCTTCTCTTTAGATGTGCAAGCAAACTAGCAAGTTTTTTTTCTCCTTACAATTTGTGAGCTAGTAAATTTTACACACATGAAAGTTGGTAAGATTTTTACATCTTTTGAGATGAGTAATCTTCTTGCTTCTTCTTGAAGTATACAAGATAGCTAGCAAGTTAGCAAAATTTGCTCCCCCTATATCATTGTCAAATAGAAGGGATGTGCATGCTAGAAATTCTTTCTCCCCTTTTTGTCATTGTAAACAAAGGGGAATAACTAAAATAATTATGCAATTCATCAATTTCCAAATTATGACAAAGGTTAAATAATAAAGATGAAAAATCAAGTTATGAATATCAAAACAATTTTTCATCATAAATATTTCATCATTGCATGCATCATTATCATAAGTTGAAGTATAGCATGCATAATACCAAATTATCATGTATATTTTCAAAATATAAAATGTATGATTCCAAATCATTACATCAATATTTCAATCATAAAAAATGAAAGATCAAGTCTAAAATTCAAGAGATCAAGATCATAATCTGAAAAATATATTAGAAGAATTTATATATTTGGAAGATCTAACATGTTTAAGTTTATCATTCAAGTTAGCAAATTTGGTTTTCTTTAATATGCTAGCTATTTTCTATCCCCGTTTTTGTCATTGTAAACAAGAAACAAGAAGTAAAGTGGAAGAATATAGTTTTCACATCAATGCTCTACTTATTATATGAGGTTTACAACCACAAATATAAAGAAATTTACATATTATGTCATGAAAGATAATAATATCAAATCATGAATGCCACAAGACATGATTTATTTAATTAATTTTTTTTATAAATAGTAAAAAGAAACATAGGAGATCAAATGATATAATATATTGATTCATCAAGTTATAAATCTCAAAAATCAAGATAAGTCTCATTCAAATTCAACTCATCAAAATCATTTTGATAGTCTAAGAAATTCATAAAAGTGATATAAATAGATTCGTTAATCTCCTTTTTGGAAAAATCGATAAAGTAGGAAAAAATAAATTTTTCAAAGAGAAACCTTTCCTCTTTTTAGTTGTTTCAATTCATGTAATTTATTTTATTTATGTCAAATAAAAATATGCATCGATGTTTAAAAATCGAAAAAACCACTTTCATTACCGTAAAAATCGATAATCCATAAATCTCAAGAATCATCATGCATAATTTCGACATCAAAACATGATTACAAAATATTTAATATTTTCATTATATAATTACATCATTATGTATCAGCGAAATTGATTTCATCAAACATAAAGCATTTTCCATCAAGATCATTTTGTTTATTGTAGTCATGCATTTTTCTTTTTAGGTGAATCTAACTTTTCATGTTTAGTTTTCCATAAAAAAACCATGCATCATCATTAAGCATGATATTAAACTTCATAATATTTTCATTAAAACATCAAGCATGGTTTCAATCAAAATCGAAAATCATCAAGATATATATTATTTCTTCTTGAAAAACAAACATAGGATCATTAGATTTAAATCTAACATTTTATTCCATTAACATAAAACATATAATTTTCATTATCATTTTCAAATTTACTAGCATGATCATATTTTTTTTTGCATTTTCATTTTTAAACATATAATTTTTAAGAAAAATAATTATTCTAAACTAAATTAAAAATAACTCATGAAAAGTATCATGTAATTTTGAAATAAATTAAAGGTATTTTGATTACCTCATCGTCGAATGCTATTAAGGTGTAGTTTGCCACCTCACCTTTGTTTTTCTCCTCGTCTTCGGATGAGCTTGATTCATCTAAAGTCTTCTTCTTCTTCTTTTTAAGTTCATTTTTAATTTTTGATTCTTGTTTTAAAAATTTCATTAGTTCAAGTTCACTATCACTTGAGCTTATGCTCGAGTGGTCTTCAATTGTTCTAAGTTCGAAATCCTTCCTGTTCTTTGGAATGTGGTTTTCAAGTTCTTCACATGCATTGCATGTCATTTCATAAGTCATCAAAAACCCTATAAGTTCTTCAATTGGTAAATGATTTAAGTTTTTTTATTCTTAAATAGCCATTACTTTGGAATTTCAAGTTTTAGAAAGTGAGCGTAAAACTTTATTCACAAGTTCAAGATTCGAAAAATATTTGCCAAGAGCTTTTAAACTATTGACGATATCCGTAAAGCGGGTGTATATGTCAACAATAGTTTCACTCGGCTTCATTTGAAACAGCTCAAAATCATACATTAAAAAATTAATCTCCGAATCTTTTACTCTATTCGTGCCTTCGTGTGTGATTTTAAGAGTGTGTCATATATCGAAAATCGTTTCATAAGTAGAAACCCGATTAAACTTAGTTTTATCGAAAGTGCAAAATAAGACATTCATAGCCTTTGCATTTAGAGAAAAGTCTTCTTCTCCAAATCATTCCAATAGTTTATTAGAAGAGAAGACCTTCAAAAACTATTTTCAATAATACTCCATAAATTTAAATCCAAGGAAAGTAAGAAAACTTTTATTCGAGTTTTTCAATATGTGTAGTTCGTCCCATTGAACAAGGGAGGACGAATGAGAGAGTGACCCTCTGGAAAGCCGAAATGAGTCATTTCTCTTGGGTGTTAAACCAAATGAGAAATACGAGGTTCTGATACCAACTATTAGGAATGAGTCGGCACTAAGAGGGGGGAGTGAATTAGTGCAGTGTTAAAAACGTCGGTTATAAAAATTCTTCATACGTTAAAAATCGATTCCGAAAATATGCTTAGATTGAAAGCATATGGAAGAGCGTAGCAAGTAATGAGAAGGAAATTTATAGTTTAAAGTAAATTACTCAAAGTAAAGGCAAACCAGATTTTTATAGTGGTTTGATCGTCGTGACCTACATCCGCTCCACCGATTCCTCTTCCGTCGAGACCACCAACATCCACTATTGGTCTTCCTTCAATAGGCGAAGACCAACCATCTTTTACAATTTGATTCTCCTTTTACCGAGTTTAAGAGATAACCCTTATACCCCCACTTACTCCTCTCTCAAACTATTCTAACACTTAGAACTTTTGAGAGGAGTTGACACAAGATTGTAATAGTATTTTTTTCTATTTTTACTCTCAAGTCTTATGTAGTTTAATGGGGATAAGAGGGGTATTTATAGGCCTCAAGTTGATTTAAACTTGGAGCTTAAAAACATCTCATCTCGGGTTTTCTAAGTTAAGGCAGTATCACTGCCTATGCTGGGCGGTACCATCGCTAGTATCAGTCTGACACTAACACTACACTAGGCGGTATCATCGCCCAGTCTAGTGGTACCACCGCCTAGGAGGCTGTGTTGGGTGGTACCATCGCCCAGACTGGTGGTACCACTGCCTGCAACCTCTCGGAGGCTGTGTCTAGGTGGTACCACCGCCTGACATAGTCTCGAAGACTGTGCCTTGATGGTGCCACCTCTTGGGTCACTATTTGGGCCTTTTCATTGAACCCAACACAGTTCATGCATGAGCCCAACTAGCTCCTAATTAGGTTGGCCCAATTCCAATCTCAATTATGTGCTAACTATGAATTCTAAAACATTTCCTAAGCTAAACAAGTCCGTAAGTCTAGTTTCTTCCAACGATCTTCCGGCGAACTTCCGACGATCTCTCGATAATGTTCCAGTGGACTCCCGGCAAGCTCCTAGACTTCACGACAATCATCTTGGCAAGTTCCGACAAGCTTCTTTGGCAAGCTCCTGGATTTCTCGGTTGGTTCCAGCAGAACTTCTGATGAACGTCTAGACTTCCGACGAACTCTTAAACTCCCAACGAAATCGTGTTCTTGACTCCGGGACTTCATTTTACTTTATTCCTTGCTATCGTAGTTAATCTTGCACATGTAAAAACATACTTCGATCTAGACAATTATTACTAAGCTTAAATCATGTTGTCTGGCATGTCATTGGTCCATCGATGCTTCGTCCGATTCTTCAACACATTGTCCTCTCTTGCGACCTATTGCCCAATCGGCCAGTTGACTCTGTAACTCCGATATCCTTGGTGCAATATCCGCTCTTCTTGGCCCGATGCCCGAATCCATAGCCCGAAGCCTTCTGTCGATACGTTGACTAATCCTCTGGCTCGACGTCCAATATTCTGATATGTTCCACCGGCCCAAGATGACTCTTCCTGCTTTAATTGTCTCATCCTGATCGAAGCATCCTGCGTTACTCAAAATACAAATCAAATCATAAACACTTATCAATTAGTTTCATGATCAAAATCCGAGATTCAATAGGTACCACCGCTTGTTAGTCTAACATTGGGTGATACCACCACCTGACATAGTTTGGAAGACTATGTCCAAGCAGTACCACCGCTTAGTGTAGCGGTACCACCGCCTAGTTTGGATAGTACCACCACCAGACCCTGCTATAAGACATTGAATGGGCCAAATAATAGGCCCAATTCAACCTTGATTCAAGCCCGATTGACCCATAATTTAATTGGCATTGTTTCACCCCAATACTAACTCGATTAGACCTAAACTAACTTAATCTAGATAAATTATTACAAAGCACAAATCATATATTATCCGGCATGTCATTGGTTCTTCCGGCGCTTCATTCTCTCCTTCGGTGTATTGCTCAATCGGTGTGTTGACTCCCGCAACTTCCGATCTCCTTGGTGCAATGTCTGATCCTTTGGCCCGATGCCTAAACTCACGAGATGAAGTCCTTCTACCAGCACATCGACCGATCCTCCGACCCGACATCTAATCTCTTAACATGTTCAACCCGGCCCAACATTTGATTCCTTTTATTTCAATCAATTTGTCTCTCTTTGATCGAAGCTAATCCTACATCACTCAAAATACAGATTATATCATAACATTATCAATTAGTTTCATCATCAAAATCTAAGATTCAATAATTTCTTTTTTTTTGTATGATGACAACCAATTGATGATAGAGTGAACCTTTAAATCCCTCTATCAATATGCCATATTGATAGAACTTTCAAATTTTAAAAATCATGCAATGTTTCAAAATATAAAAATATATCATACCACATATGATTCAAATCATCATCATTACTTCTCCCCCTTTGTCATCAACAAAAAGGAGAAGTGCATCTAATAAATTTTTGAGATATGCAAGTTTTACAATATACAAGCTAGTAACAATTTGGAGTTATGCAAGTTTGCAAATTTAGCTTTTTTTTTTAGATATGCAAGTTTGTAAGTTTTGCTTCTTGTGATAGGCAAGATAGCACTTTTGCTTCTCTTGAATTGCAAGCTAGCAATTCTTGGTGATATTCAAGATAGCAAGTTCTTTCTTCGCTTTTGAGAAGTACAAGCTAACAATTTTGCTTCCTAGCAAGTTTTTCTCCTTAAAATTTGTAAGCTAGCAATACTTTCTCTCCCTTTATCAATGTCCAAAGGAAGGGAATAATATAATGTTATAAATATTTTTCCTTTACATCAATTTTCAAACATGACATAAGGTATACAACCAATATAAAAGAATTGTACATAAGAAAATCATGATATGAAAGTTATTAATATGAAAGATCAAGAAAGATCAATTCATAAATACCAAAAGACATTATTCACTTTTGCAAATCTTCTTTTTAGTAAATAATGAAAAGAATTCTTCGGATATCAAAGATCTTGATTTTTTTTTTAATTTCAAGTTACAATTATGAGAAATCAATATCATGATTTCAATAAAGCTTCTATTTGATACATAGAAAATAGAATAATAGGAGAACTAAATATGAAAAATCTTGATTCATAATAAATCTTAATTGATAAATAGAGTAAGTGAAAGATTCAAGATTCGTTTGGATGAATCACTTCTTTAGCGAAAATGAACATAGGAGAATAAAAGATCTTATTCATGTATATAAAAAATCTCAAGTTGTCAAGATCATTATTCATATATTAAAAATTTTCAAGTTATAATTCACAAGAAAATTTATGATTCATAAAAAAAATCTCCTCTTTAGTAAATGACAAGAAGAAAGGAGAACTTGATTCATGCATAAAAAATATATACTCATCAAATGAAGGAATCATGATTCATGTGACAAAAAGATTATTAATTCATGTATTTGAGTAAATATTTTTTAAACTATCATTACTTCAACTCATCATGCATAATTTTAAAATGTAAAACCATATGATACAAATATTTATTTTCAAAACATTCATCATTATTTTCAACTTATTCAATCTGTCAAATCATCAAAATCACTTTCAAGGGATTCTAGATGACATAAATAGATTTATCAATTTTTTATTAAAAAATCGATAAAATAGAGATAGAGAAATTTTCAAAATGCATTCCCTTTTTAGTTGTTTTAATTTATGTGATTTATTTCATACAAGCATGCCTTTATCTTTTATGCCAAATCAAAACATGCATCATGTTTAAAACCAAAAAATAAGATTTATCACAAAAATCATTAAGATAAAAAATGTAACATATAATTCCAAAATATAAAATTTCAAATCATCATTACTTCAAATTCTGATGCACAGTATAAAATTTCAAAACATTTTTGTTATATCGTTACATCATTATGCATCATTAAATCATCAAACATGATTTCATAAAACATTTTTAATCAAAATTATTTTATTTATTGTAGTAATATATTTTTCTTTTTAAGTGAATCAAATTCTTTATGCTTAGTGCTACGTGTTAACATGCATTTGTCATGCTCAAATTTTTAATTTTTTTTCAAAATCACTAGAAAGAAAGGCATGATATTTTTTGTATTTTTTTTATTTTTTACTAACTAATTTAAAAACAATCATGAAAAGTATCGAGTAATTTTATAGTAAGGTAAAGAGGTTTCAGGTGAGTCATTTACCTCATCGTCGAGAGCCACCAAGGTATAGTTCACCACTTTGTCTTTGTTGGTTTGGTCCTCATCTTCGGAGGTACTCAATTTGTCTCAAATCATCTTGAGTACCTTCTTCTTCTTTAGCAACCTCTTCTTTTTAAGTTTATTTTTATTTTTTATTATTATTTTATGAACTTTTTAAACTTTGTTGTTAGGAGTTCAAGGTCATCATCACTTAAGCTTTCGCTCGAGTGGTCTTCTTTTGTTCTAAGTGTTAAATCCTTCCTGTTCTTTAGAAGGTTGTTCCCATGTTCATCAAGTTTATCATATCCTTTACATATCATTTTATAGGTCATTAATAACCCGATAAGTTCTTCAAGAGTAAGATTGTTCAGGCCCTTTGCTTCTTGTATTGCAGTTACTTTAGGATCCCAATTTTTAGGAAGAGAACGTAAAACTTTATTCATAAGTTCATGATTCGAAAAACTTTTACTAAGTGTATTTAAACCATTGATGACATCCATAAAACGGGTATACATGTCTCTAATAAGTTCACTTAGTTTCATATAAAACAACTCAAAATCATGCATCAAAAGATTTATCTTAGAATCTTTAACTCTACTAGTGCCTTCGTGTGTGATTTCAAGAGTGTGCCAAATATCGTGCGTAGTTTCGCAAATAGAAACCTAATTAAATTTATTTTTATATAAGGTGAAAAGTAAAAAATAAAGCATTTATAGCTTTCACATTTAAATAAAAAGTTTTCTTCTCCAAATCATTTCATTCGTTCATTGGATTAGAAGACTTTTGAAAATCATTTTCAATGATATTCCATAAATCAATATTCAATGAAAGCAAAAAAACTCTCATCCGAGTTTTCCAAGAAGTGTAGTCCGTCCCATTGAACATAAGAGGATGAATGATAGAGTGACCCTCTTGAAAGCCGAAAAGAGTCATTTCTCTTAGGTGTTAAACCAAAAAAGAAAAAATATGACTCTGATACCAATTATTAGGACCAAGTTGATACTAAGAGGGGGGGGGAGGGGGGTGAATTAGTACGTACATAAAAATTATGTCGAGTAAAAAATCTTCGTATGATAAAATCGTATCGAGTGTTTAACTTTGAAAACGTTCATAAGAGTATGTAGCTAAAGTAATGAGAAAGTAAAGCAGTTTACAATAAAGGTAAATAGCAAAACAAAAATACAAACTAATTTATAGTGGTTCGGTTGTCATGACCTACGTCCACTCTAGATTTCTCTTCACTCGAGGCCACCGACTTCCACTATAGATCTTCTTTCTAATGGGCAAAGATCAACTACCCTTACACCCTTTCTCTTTTTCACATGTTCGGGAGAGAACATTTACACCCCTCTTTTACAAGTGTTCCCTCACACACCCCCCTTAGAACTATCACTAAGCTCTTAGAGGAGCGACTCTATACTTAAAAGAGTTTTACAACCTTGGAATCACAGAGTTTTTACTCTCTTTTCATGTATATTCCAATTAGGAATTTGTGTGGTATTTATAGACTTCAAATGGCTTCAAAACTTGGAGCCAAAATTTAAATCCCCAGGTTTTAAGGGTACTGGTAGTACCATCGTCAGTATTGGATGGTACCACCGCTTGTCAGTCTGATATTAGGTGATACTATCACCTATCAGTCTGACACTAGGTGGTATCATCGCTCAGTCTAACGGTACCATCGTCAGACATAGTTTGGAAGACTGTGCCCGGGCGATACCATCGCCCAGTCTAGCGATACCATCGCTAGACATAATCTTGAAAACTATGTCTGGGTGATACCACAGCCTAGTCTGGGCAGTACCGCCATCAGACCTATTACAGGATACTAAATGGGTCAAATAATAGGCATAATTAGCCTTGATTCAGGCTCAATTGGCCCCTAATTAAGTTGACATTGTTTCACCCAAATACCAACTTAATTAGACCTAAACTAACTTTATTTAGATAAATTATTATAAAGCATGAATCATATATTGTTCGGCATGTCATTGGTTCTTCCGATGCTTCGTCCGATCCTTCGATGTATCATCATCTACTTTGGCGTATTGTCCAATTGGCATGTTGACTCCAACAACTTTCGATCTCCTTGGTGCAAAGTCTGATCCTTCGCCTGATGTCTGAACTCATGGCACAAAGTCCTTCTGTCAACACATCGACTTATCCTCAGGCTCAACGTCCAATCTCCTAACATGTTCAACTCTGGCCCAACATCTGATTCCCCTTGCTTCAATCAATTTACCTCTCCTTGATCGAAGCTAGTCTTACATCACTCAAAATGCAGATTAGATCATAACATTATCAATTGGTTTCATCATCAAAAATCTGAGATTCAATAGTTTTTGGTATATGAATTGTTAAGATGTCCAATGTCTTGTTGACATCAGATTTGACGAGGAATTATGAAAGGGAAGCAAGATTTGCTACCCACAATTCAACCACAATAGATTACAGTGCGTAAATCTGCCCGTGAAAGGCTACAGCGTTAAATCTAGCCTAGAGGACTGCTTGCAGCCATTTAACCTGAGATCCTCCATGGCTAAGGGCTGCTTGCAGTGTCTTGGTCGAGGGTCATCTCGGCCGAAAGGATACCTACAGCCATATGACCAAAAACCCCCTATTTTGGCCAAGCATAGCCATGGCTACTTGTAACCATGGTTGAGAGGAGAGTCCCCTTGGTTGTGGACTCCCCAATCAATAAGGAGTCCTAGTGACCAGGGACTCTTTGACAGCCAAGTTTTCCTAGCTGGCCAAAGAGTCCTAAGTGGCCAAGGACTCTTAGCGACTAAGGTTTCCTAGCCGGTAGGGACTATAGCTACTAGAGTCTTTTTCTTAATAGAATTAAGGGTTGATTCAGATTTAATTAATTATTACTAGTTATAGATGCCCTATAAGTCATTCATGTGAGTGATGGCACGTGTAATATGTTGCACAGTCTTTTTTTACTTATTATTATTATTATTGACATTATCTCACTTTATATTGCCTACTTAATATATTATGATGTTTTTGGATTTGTGCGATATGAATTGGATCATGATAAGATCATGATAATGAGACTAATTCACCTATAAATATATACCATAAATATTCCTAGTTATATGTTACTCAAGAGGGACATCGAGATAGCCAGACCGATCGGTATGCTATATACCTGTCTATATAATGGAAGCGGCCAGTCTCATAGTCGCTCATATAGGGACACTAAGGATATAGTATATATTAGTCAATCTGAGATGTCACATGTACAGTAGAAGAATAGAAAATAAAAGTTTTTGAATTTCCCGTAGAAAAGAAGATTTCATTGTCGTGCGAAGATTTATGCGCAAAAACCCATAAAATCAAAAACTATGGATATAAGAAATATATGTTATTTAAAGA
Organism: Musa acuminata AAA Group; assembly: GCF_036884655.1. NCBI lineage: Eukaryota > Viridiplantae > Streptophyta > Magnoliopsida > Zingiberales > Musaceae > Musa > Musa acuminata. The sequence continues at coordinate 36,009,943 of NC_088349.1, forward strand.
GATTATATATCCTTGAAAACCTATAGATCTATGGGAGAGGATAAAGGAGGTCAATTGTCCTCTTCTCTAGTAGTCATCCATAATGTAGGGGCTGGGAAGATATTCCTCAAATCGCTGCTCAAATCTCTTCACTACGCACACCACGTAATCAATAAGGGCCAACCCTTCTTGTTGTCCATATGCCCCAAATAGGGGCTACTAGTTAAGGAGAAGAGAGGGAGAGGAGAATAGGAGGTGGTAGCCAAAAGGGGTCTAGCCTATGGCCCTTTGGTTCCCTCCTATTTATAGAGGCCCCTTGTTAACTTAACCCTAATAGATCCTACTCTATTAGATACTAGATTTCCATTCAACTACCAAAGCCTCTTAGATTAGTGGGTCTCTATCTAATAATCTCTAATTGGCTCTTATTGGATCTCATCCATAGGATCCAATAATTCGAGGGCATATTGGATATCTAATAAGATAGGGGTTCTAGTTCTAGCAGATATCTCATATATGAACCTCTACTCGTCGCAACACTTACTATATGTGTGTGACTCTCTGAGCTCAATATTGAGCTGGTCGTGAGTCATATATGTCAGAATTCTTTTTGGCTCAGTGAATTATTATCTTCATAATAATTCAGTCGACTAATCATAAACGTACTAGGCCACTACGTCGCAATCCCTAGATAATATAGGAGAATATAATCCATTGGACTTGTTTATCCTTAGTTACTATATATCTATAGTCTCTTATCTATCTAATATCCTAGATATCGTATTTTGGGCATGGTGTTGTTAGGTCTATATGGTTTCTACTCGAGTCTCGCTCTAATTGGATTCTTCTATATAACTCTTTCTCTCTCAATCCGGATAACTCTAGCCATGGATTTTCCTGAGTAAGAACATATGGGATATTCCTCTCATGACACCAAGAGAGGATAATCCTCTATCAACACTCAATAGCCCTTATAAAATTGGCTGCTACTCCCGATGACTGATTGTGCTAAATTTGAAACTTCTAGATCTATAGTCCGATATCAAAGAGTGGAGTACTCATGCCGGACATCCTTGGTGTCTCAAGTCTAAGGACTAGAGACACCACTGGGATGACCGAATTGCTATATGATAATGATGCATCATCAACCATCCAACATTCCATGAGCAGATTGATCAGTGAACTCATTCTCCAATGAGCACCTACATTATATTTTTAGTATCCCCACATAAACAATTATGAGACTAACTACCTATATCATATGTATAGGTATACAACACACCAATTTATCTGGTTATCTCGATGTCCCTCTCGAGTAATCTTTGACCGAGATTATTTAAGGTTCATGTTTAAATGTGAATCGGTCTCATTATCATGATCTCATTACGATCTGATTCTCATTGCACAGATCTATAAACATCACAATATATACAACATGCAAGATAAAGTGATAAAATTCTAATAAATAATAATAAATAAAAAGAATGCATATTATGTCACACGTACCATCACTCATGTGATTGGCATGCAGAGCAATGATTAACAATCTCCCACTTGATATAATGTCAATCACCTACGTGTCTAATCCCATTAGACCCTTAAAGATAATCTAAGATAATGGCTTTGTTAGTGGATCTATGATGTTATCTTCGGATGGAACTCTTTCCACTACTATATCTCCTCGGGCCACTATCTCTCTGATTAGGTGGAACCTCCTCAAAGCATGCTTAGACTTCTAATGAAACCTTTGTTCCTTTGCTTGAGCAATCATCCCATTATTGTCACAATATAAGAGATCTGTGATGAACTTCTTCATTCAAATTTCCTCTTTTGCTGCCTCTACTGCAACAATGTACTCTACCTCTGTGGTCGAGTCAGTAGTAGTATCTTACTTGGAACTCTTCTAGCATACTACACCTTCATTTATGGTGATCATATACCATAAATTAGACTTGTTATCATCAACATCGGACTAGAAACTCGAGTCTACATAGCCCTCAACCCTAAGGTAACTTCCTCCATATATCAGTAAAAGATCATTAGTCCTTCTCAAGTACTTAAGGATATACTTTACTACTTTCCAGTGCTTCAAGCCTAGATCTACTTGATACCTGCTCGTGACACTTAGAGCATATGCTATATCAGGCCTAGTATATAACATAGCATACATGATACACCCTATCATTGAGGCATATGATACCCTATCAAAGCATGTCTTATTGGTATGAATCTCTCTTAAAATTTTCGATGCAAAACCATTTGACAATAGTGTCTATGTACTTGGACTGGAACTAACCAAGCATCCTTTTGGATTTATCTCTATAGATCTAAATCCTCAAGATATAGGATGCTTCCCCTAAGTCCTTCAAGGAAAAATGTCTAGATAGCCAAACCTTTACTATGGGGAGCATTCTTTCATCATTCACAATGATCAGGATGTCATCCACATATAACACCAAAATGGTGATAGCACTCCCCCTTACCTTCTTGTACACATAAGACTCATATTATTCTTAACGAAGTCATAAGATATGATCATCTCATCAAATCTTATATTCCAATTTCGAGATGCTTGCTTATAGTCCATAAATAGACTTAAGTAATTTGCACACCTTATTTAAAATTTCTTTAGACATGAATCTCTCATGATATAACATATACACCTCCTCCTCGAGGTTATCATTGAGGAATATGGTTGCTATTAAGGAATGTGATTTTTACATCCATCTATCAAATCTCATAATCATAGTGTGATGCAATAGTCATTAGAATTCGGATGGATTTTAGCATGGCTACGGATGAGAAGGTTTTGTCATAGAAAAATATCTTACATTTGACAATACCCCTTAGCCACTAGCCTTGCTTTATAAGTTTTTATCTTTCTATCTACTCTGATCTTCCTCTTGAAGATCCACTTGCAACCAATGGATACGATACCCTCGGGTGCATCAACTAGATTTCAAACCTTATTGGAGTATATGAAATCTATCTCAGAATTTATAGCCTCATGCCACTTCCTAGAGTCTATACTCATAATAGTCTCTTTATAGGTCTAAGGATCAATATTCTAAATATCCTCTCCTCTAACATGTCTCACATATCTCTTAAGAGGATGGGGTACTCTACTAAACTTATGTAAAGTCGGAACTTGTGTGCTAGGTACTTGAATAAACTCAGGCTGTGGAATGGTACTCAAGCTAGGTTCTTGAACCTCGCTCAACTCTATTATGCTCCCACTATCTCCACCAAGAATGTGTTCCTCCTCGAGGAACACTGCTCTCTTGGCTTCAAAGACCTTTTGTTCCTTTAGTGATAGAAATAATACTCATAAGTTTTCTTGGGATATCCTACAAAGTTGCACCACTCCATCCTAGATTCCAACTTATCAGGGTTGTGTCTCAACGTGAGTAGGACAGTCCCAAATCTTAATAACCTTAAGATCGGGCTTCTTCCATTTTTATATCTCATATAGTCTAGACACTACCAACTTAGTTGGAACTCTATTCAGAAGATAAGTTGTGGACTCTATGGCGTATCCCTAGAATGAGATAGGTAGGTCAATGAAACTCATTATGGACTGCACCATGTCTAATAGTGTACAATTTCTCCTTTCGAATATACCATTGAGATGAGATGTATAAGGAGGTGTCTATTGGGATAGAATCTCATGATCTATAAGGAGTTGGGTGAACTCTATACTCAAGTACTCACCTCCTTGATCTGATCAAAGAGTCTTAATACTCTTTCCAATCAGGTTTTCTACTTTATTCTTATACTTCCTAAATTTTTCGAAGGCTTCGGACTTATACTTCATTAAGTGCACGTGTCCGTACCTAGAGAAATCATTAGTGAATGTAATGAAGTATGAGTAACCACATATAGCCTAGGTTGACATGGGACCATACACATTGCTATGTATGAGTTCCAATAATTCAGTAGCTCTCTCTCTAGTTTCACTAAATGGAGAGTTGGTTAGTTTTCCACGAAAGCAAGATTCGTAAATTGCATATAACTCATAGTCGAATAGATCTAAGTATTCATCCTTCAGTAACTTTTGAATTTTTCCCTCATGGATATGACCTAGCCTACCTACAATGCCACAAGTATGCATTATTCACTTCATCTCGTTTTCTCTTGGATACACTTACATTCATGATATGTGGAGCAGTGTCTAGCATAAATAAACCATTATGTAATGTTTCTCTAGTGATGATCCTATCATCCAATATTATTGAAAAACCACTATTCTTAAAAACTAATTTATATCCATTAATTGTCAAATATAAAATAAAAATAATATTTTTGATATTAGAAGGAATAAAATAATATGCATCCAATATAATAGTAGTTTCACTAAGAAGATGTAGGGTGACCTCGCCAATAGCCACTATAGCAACTTTTGCTCTATTACTCATCTTGAGGTCCATCTCATCTCTTGCCAATCTCCTAGGTCATGCCAGAACCAGTAACAAATTACAGATATGATAAGTACTATCAATATCTAATAATCATGTATTATCATAAAAATCTAACAAATAGAGAATGATCATAAATGTCCCTAAAGCTTCTCCAAGCTTCTATTTTGCCTTCTCTGCAAGGTATACTTTGCAGTTTCTATTCCAATGCCCATCTTTGTTGTAGTGGAAGCACTGACCTTTGTCCTTTACTAGGTCTTTCTTGGCAACCTTTGCTTTACCTGATTTGCTCTTGCCCTTTACCTTCTTAAAGGATTTCTCTGTCTTCCTTTTCTTTCTAGACTCACTAATATAGAGAATTGGCTTTTCTTTCTTGATGGTGTTTTCAACCTCCCTCAATATATTGAGGAGCTTAAGGAGAGTCATCTTAAGCTTATTCATATTAAAATTCATGATGAATTGTGAAAATGAATCTAGTAGAGACTGAAGCATAAGATCAACACATAGTTCATCCTCTAGAATCATTCCTAGACCCATGAATTTCTCTATCCACTCAATCATCTTAAGGACATAGTTCTAAACCATTGTCCCTTCAGTTATCCAAGCACGTAAGAGACTCGTAGATATCTCATATCACTGAGTCCTTCCCTATTCCTCAAATAATTTACGAAGATGTAGGAGAATGGATCTGGCATCCATCTTTTCATTTTGTCTTTGTAACTCAGGAGTCATGGAGCCCAATATGTAACATTGAGCAAGAGTGGAGTTATCTATATACTTCACATAGCTAGCAATATCATTTGCTTCCTCAGATATAGGTATCACTATATAAAAGATATACACGATCTTCTTTGCCATGAGAACGATTCTTAGGTGTTACAAAGCCAATCCGTATAATTTGGACTAGTAAGGCAGTTGATACCAAGTATGTCATATAAGGGATTTGAAAGCGATATTTTTTAAAAAATAAATAGGTAGTAAAAATAAATAACATATAGATTTTACAAAATATAAACAATCAAGATAAGGACTTCTATCTTAACTTACTCCTACTATTTTCTCATGAAGCATATAACTCCCTCCGATATGTGAATTAGAGACTCCCGATGAATCTCTAGTGGGGATCGAGATCTAATCGGCGTCTCCATATAAACTCAAGGGACTCGACCAATCATGCTAAACCCAAAAAGGTAGGCAACATTTGTCGATCACAACTCTTTATGATTCCCATCATGTTCGACCTTTGAACCACCATGGCCTCGAGATATTCGACCAACCATAATGTTCAGGTAAGTCATCACCATCGTTATAAGATGAGTCTAATTCAATGATATGCCCTCGAGTGACTCGACTAAGCATACCACATCCTCAGGTCACTAGTGACATCGATATATCATAAACAAGATATCAAATCACAATATAGATGATGTTAGGACCAAGTCAGCACTAAGAGTGGTGGGTGAATTAGTATTGTCGTAGAACTTTACATCGATTTAAAAATCTCGTTCGATAAAAGCTAATATTAGAAATAAGCATGACTTAGAGTGCACATTCATAAGTGTACTGAAAGTAGTAAGTAAAGCAGTTTTCAATTAAAGTTAATAGCTTAAAATAAATACAAATCGAGTTTTATAGTGGTTCGATCGTCATGACCTACATCCACTCTGGATTCCTCTTTACTCAAGGCCATTGGCTTACACTACCGATCTTCCTTTAATGGGTGAAGATCAACTACCGTTTTACACTCTTTTATCCTTTTCATAGGCTCAGGAGATAACCTTTACACCTCTCTTTTAGACTGCACTCCTCCCTTAGAAACCTTCGAACTCTAGGAGGAAGAGACTCATAAATATAGAGAGATTATAATTTTTACTCAAGTATTCTTTCCCCCTCTTTTGCTCAAATTCATGTTGTCCATGCAGGAATAACTGGGGTATTTATAGACCCCAAATGATTTCAAAATTGGAGCAAAAAAAATGTCTCATCCCAAGTTTCTCGGGTCCTGACAGTACTACAGCCTGTGTTGGGCAAAAATACTGTCTACAGCATTGACACCGGGCGGTACCACCGCCCAGTCTGGTGGTACCATTGCTTGACACAGTCTAGGAGACCATGTCTGGGCGGTACCACAGCCTAGTCTTACGATACTACCACCTGACATAGTCTCAGAGATTATGTCTTGGAGATTGAGCCTCTGGTAGTGCCACCGCTTGGACCAGCGGTGCCACCACCCGACCCAACTTTTGGGTCACTAAATGGGCCTTTCTCTTGTCCCAAAATAGCCCCAATTTAGGCCCAATTAGCCCCTAATTGAGTTGACATGGTTACACCTGAAACTAACTCAATTAGCCCTCTAAACTACTTTGATCTAGACAAATTATTACAAGAAAGAATACTAAGTTATCCGGCATGTCATTGATTCATCTGATGCTTCGTCCAAACCTTCGGTGCATCGTCCTCTTTTACGAGTATTGCCTAATCGGCATGTTGACCTCTGCAACACCTAATCTCCTTGGTGCAATATATGATCTTTCTGGCTTGATGCCCGAATTCATGGCATGAAGCCTTCTGCCAACATGTTGACCTTCCTCCAGTCCGATGTTCAATCTTCTAACGTATTCCATTCCGGCCCAACTTCTAATTCTACTACTTTAATCGATTTATCTTTCCTGATCAAAGCTAGTCCTACGTCACTTAAACGTATATTAAACCACAAACTTATCAATTAATTTCATCATCAAAATTTGAGATTCAATAGGTGAGTCTCGAGGGACTCAACCAACTCAACCTATGTAGAAAATTGATTTCTCCCCATAATAATGGAAGGCCACTTGGGTTAATCTAATTGTCTTACGTTTACCGACTTAATATTATCAAGTGGGGGGAATTTGATTTGGTCTCTTATGTTGTGTCATACACATACATATTTAATATATATCTATATCGCAGGTAAATATATGTATATATATATATATATATATATATATATATATATATATATATATATATATATATATATATATATATATATATATATATATATATATATCTAGTAGGTGTATAGTCAATCACACATCACATGAGCAATCACACCAAATGATCATGGACCACAGCCTAATGTGATCAGGCCAAAGCCAATGGGCCCAATCACTTATATTACAATCTACGTGTGCATTGGTGTATCTCTATGCCTTGTGATTGTCCATCTCATCCTCATCAGTTCGTCGGTATCTCGATGCATCTCCATGCATCACGATCATCCGTCTCAACATTGTGGGTGCCACCATCACCTCCATGCTTCCACTATGCCTCCTTGTGTAATTATAACATAATCATAGGTACGTAGACCTGACAATAAATAAGAAAAAGTAGATGCTCGTAGGCTCCAATAATAATAATCACAATACACACATAAATCACATCATATGATCCATGATTATCCGTCCACATCATACATTATATATATACATTATCATATAATACTACTAGATAATATTATTATTAATTAATTAAATTATTTAATTTATTATTTTGTAACCCTTTAGGGTACCCTACCCTAGGGTGCCCTATGTGGCCAAGAACCCTGGCCACTAGGGTTACCCTAACGGTTAGGAAACCCTGGCCACAAGATTGCCTTGGTTGGTTAGGGATCTCTAGCCCCCAAACTTGCCTTTGTAGCCAGGAAACCTTGGCTACAAGGTGAGCATGGGTAACCAGGAAACCCTGGCCACCAGGTTGCCCCATGTAGTCAAGAGTCTTAGCCATTAGGGCAACCCTTGTGGCCAGGAAACCTTAGCCGCCAAGGGTGCCCCTTATAGCCAAGAGACCTAGCTGCAGGAGCTGCCAACCTGCAGGCTGAGAGCACCATTGCTACTTTTGGCCAAGTCAAGAGCAGCAAGCTATGCTCTCGGCCAAGGCTGCAAGAAGCCTTCGGCCAAATTATAGGGCAGCAACAGTTGCTACCCTTTCTCCCCTTTTACGTCAATAATTTTGACATCAAAAGCCCTCTATAGAACACCTTTTAATAGAGGAAATGTGTGTAGACTATATTTAAAAACTACAACAAAAAATCTCAATAATCACTCAAAAATAATTCTACGCGATTGACCATAACACACGCAGTTTATAATCCAATCTTTCGCATGAACAACCTGGCTCTGATATCACTATTGGTAAATCTAGGGTAACATCACATGTATAGTAGAAGAATAGAAAATAAAAATCCTAAAAATTTTTCATAGAAAAGAAGATTTCATTGTCGTGCAAAGATTGGTGCACAAAAACCCACAAAACCGAAAACTACGCGTATAAGAAATATGTGTTACCTAGAGAGATCATATGTCTCTGAAAATCTATAAATCTATAGGAGAGAAGGAAGGAGGTCAATTGTCCTCCTCTCTAGTGATGATCCACATGGTATGGGCTATGAAGATGCTCTTCAAATCGCTGCTCAAATCTCCTCGCTACACGCACCACACAATAAAGAAGAGGTTGGCCCTTCTTGTTGTCTATATGCCCCAAATATAGTCTGATGGCTAAGAAGGAGAGGGGGAAAGGAGAATAGAATGTGGCAGCCAAAAGGGGTCTAGCCTATGGCCCTTTGGTTCCCTTCTATTTATAAAGACCCCCTATCAACTTAACCCTAATGGATTCTATCCTATTGGGTACTGAATCCCCATCTAACTACACAAGCCTCTTAGATTAGTTGAGTCTCTACCGAATAATCTTTGATTGGCTCTTATTAGATCTCATCCATAGGGGTGACTATAGGCGGTATAGTGCCTGCTAAAGGGGGCACCACCCACGAGTAGGGGCGGCGGCCACAACGCAGCAACAAAGGAAAGATTAGGGTTTTTGGACAAAAGATAGTTTTGCCCCCTAGAATTTTAGAATTTTCGAATTCTGTCCTTTTGGCCAAATTATCAAAATACCCCTCATAATTTAAAAAATTCCCTATATGTCTCAAATTTAAAAAAAAATTAATTCATTAAAAGTTTAATTAATTTATATTATTATTATCTAGTAGTCCTACATGATGATGATGTATACATGTGATGTATGATGTGGACGAATGATCATGGATCATGTGATGTGTGTACATATGATTATTATTATTATTGAGGCCTGTGAGTCTCTATTTTTATCATTTATTGTCAGGGCCTGCGTACCTCTGATTAAGTTGTAATCACACAAGAAGATGCAGTGGGAGTGTGGAAGTGATAGCGGGACCCGACAATAAATGATAAAAATAGAGACTATAGGTACATGATAATTGAGGACAGACATGTCCAATGGATTGGATTCCCCTGTATCATCCGGGGATTGCGACGTAGTGACCTAGTATATCCGTAATCGATAAGTCGAGTGAATTATGGAGATAATAATTCATTGAGCCAAAAGGAGTTCTGACAGGTATGACTCATGGCCAGCTTGATATTGGGTCTAGAAGGTCACACACATATAGTAGGCATTGCGATGAGTAGAGGTTCAGATATGAGATATCAACTGGAGTCCCTATCTTATTGGATATCCAATAAGCCCCTGAATCATTGGATCCTATAAAAGAGATCCAATAAGAGTCCATGAGAGATTATTGGATAGAGATCCACTAATCTAAGAGGCTTGGGTAGTTGGATGGAGATCCAATACCCAATAGGGGAGGATTCATTAGGGTTAAGTTGATAGGGGACCTCTATAAATATGAGGGATTCAGTTGTTCATTAGTTAGAGCCTTTACTTGCTTCTCCTATTCTCCTCCCCCTTCTTCACCTCAAAGCAGGCTTGGAGTTTTGAGGAGCGTCGTCATAGCCCTGCTATGTGGATCACTACTAGAGAGGAGGGCGCTTGACCTCCTTCACCCTCTCCTAGAGATCTACAATGATTCAAGGATATACGATCTCCCTATGTAACACAATCTACTCTATAGGCAGTTTTAAGTTTCGTGGATTTTGCACACCAATCTTCGCACAATGACGAACAAATCTTTGGGAAATTGAGGATTTTATTTTCTATTCGTCCGATGCGCATGTGATATCACCCCCAAGATTTTCCAATAGTCTAGCTCTAATCAGAGTCTTCTAGAGAACTCTTTCTCGATTCGAATGACCCTGGCCAGGGATTTATCTAAGCAAGAACACATGGGACATTCATCTAATGACATTGAGAGTGGATGATTCTATATTGATACTCAATAGTCCTCGTAAGGTTAGTTACTACTCTCGATGACTAGTTGTGCTAGATTTGGAACCTCTAGACCTACAAGTCTGGTATCAAAGAGTAGAGTACTCATACAGGACATTCTTGGTATCTCAAGTCTAAAGACCAAATATACCACTAGGACTACGAAGTTGCTATCTAATAATAAGACATCATTAACCATCCAACATTTTGTAAGCGGATCAATCAGTGAACTCATTCTCCAATGAACACCTATACTGTATCCCGAGTGTCCCCACATGAGCAACTTTAAGACCAGCTGCATACATCATATAGATGGATATCTAGCACACCAGTCTATCCGATTATCTCAATGTCCCTCACGAGTAACCTATGACTGGAATTATTTAGGATCTGTGTTTAAAGGTGAATCAGTCTCATTATCATGATCTTATCATGATCTGATTCCCATTGCACAGATCCATGGACTTCACAATATATTCAAGCAATATATAATATAAAGTGATAAATAATAATAATAAGTAAAAAAACTATGTGTCAAATCACACGTGCCATCACTTAAGTGATTGGCTTACAAGGCACCTTCAACTAGCATTAGGGCTACAATGCAGGTGCTTATTGGAGAATGAGTTCACTCATTAATCTGCTCACAAAATGCTAGATGGTTAATGATACCTCATTGTCAGATAGTGATTATGTTATCATAGTGGTATACCTGGTCCTTAGACTTAAAACAATAAGGATGTCCTGTATGAGTACTCCATTCTTTGATACTAGACGTATAGAACTGGAAGTTTCAGATTTAGCACAACCGATCATCGGGAGTGGTAGCCAACCTTATGAGGACTATCGAGTATCAATAGAGGATCATCAACTCTCGGTATCATGAGAGGAATATCCTATATGTTCTTGCTCAGACAAATCCCTAGCCATGGTCATTCAGATTGAGAGAGAAAGAGTTCTCCATGAGAATCCAATTAGAGTGAAACTCGAGTAGAAACTGTATGGGTCTGACAGTATCATGCCCGGTATATGGTATTTGAGGTATTAGATGGATGAGAGACTATCGATATATGGTAACTGAGGACAAACATGTCCAATTGATTGGATTCCCTTGTAACGTCTGGGGACTGTGGCGCAGTAGCCTAATACGTCCATAGTCGATGAGTCAAGTGAATTATTATAGAAATAATAATTCATTGAGTCAGAAGGAGTTTTGATAAGTATGACTCACAGTCATCTCGATATTTGACCAAGAGGGTCACACACATATAGTAGGCATTGCGACGAGTGGAGGTTCAGATATGAGATATCCACCGGAGCCCATATCTTATTGGATATCCAATAAGCACCTAATTATGGGATTCTATGGATGAGATCCAATTAGAGTTAATAAGAGATTATTGGATAGAGATCCACTAATCTAAGAGGATTGAGTAGTTGAATGGAGATCCAATATCTAATATGGCAGGATCAATTAGGGTTAAGTTGATAGGAGGCCTCCATAAATAGGAGGGAACCAAAAACTCATAGGTTAGAGGCGTATTGGTTGCCACCTCCTTTTCTCCTCTCCTCTTCTCCGCCTCAGATAGTAGGGGTAGAGATTTGGATAGTGATTCAAGGAACGTCGTCATAGCCCTACTATGTGGATCATCGCTAGAAAGGAAGACGCTTGACCTCCTTCATCCACTCTTACAGATCTGTAAAGATTCAGGGATATATGATCTCCCTACGTTACATAATATCTCATGCATGGTTTTCAGTTTTGTGAATTTTGTGCACTAATCTTCGCATGACGATGAACATATTTTTGAAAAATTTATAGATTTTTATTTTTAGTTCTTCCACTGCGCATGTGATGTTGCCCCTAGATTTTCCTACATATAATCGATGAGTCAAGTGAATTATTTTAGAGATAATAATTCACTAAGTCAAAATGGGTTATGATAGGTGTGTCTCACGTTCAGCTCGATATTAAACCTAGAGGGTTACACACATATGATAGATGTTGCGATGAGTAGAGATATAGATATGAGATATCCATCGAACCCTTATTTTTAGATATCTAATAAGCTCCTATATTATTTGATCCTTTGGGTGAGACCCAATAGGAGCAAATAGTGATTATTAGATAGAGATCTATTAATCCAAGAGGCTTGAGTAGTTGGATGGAGATCTAATACCCAATAGGATAAGATCTATTAGGGTTAAGTTGATAGAGACCTCTATAAATAAGAGAGAACAAAATGGGCATAGACTAGACTCTTTTTAGCTGCCACCTCCTATTCTCTTCCCTTCCTCTCCTTTTTAGCCAACAGCCCTATTTGGAGCATGTGGATAGCAAGAAGGGTCATTCCCTTCTTGATCTTAGCGTAGTCTTATAGTACGCAAAGGAGAGGAAAGATCGTGCTACGAAAGGAGGAGCATTGCTACCCCATATGCTATGTGGATCACCGCTATAGAGAAACACATCTGACCTCCTTCATCTAGAGATTTGGATCTATGATTTTAGGGATATATGATCTCCCATAGGTAAATCATCTCACACATGTTATGGGTTTTTGGTTTTGAATTTTTTTCACACACCAATCTTCGCATGATGATCCAATATTGAATTTTTTGGAACTTGTTTTGTTTTTGTTGAATCTTGGATTTTGATGATGAAATCAATTGATGAAGTTATGATCTAATTAGCATTTGAGTGACGTAGGACTAACTTCGATCATAGAAAGGTAAATCAATTGAAATAAGAAGAATTAAACATTGGACCGGAGTGGATCATGTAAGAATATTAGACTTCGAGCCGAAGGACTGGTCGATGTTTCGGAAGGACTTCTTGCCATGAGTCCGGGCATCGGACCAAAGGATCAGACAATACACCAAGGAGATTAGATGTTGTGGGAGGTCAATATACTGATTAGACAATATGCCGAAGGAAAGGACGATGCGTTAAAGGATCGGACGAAGCGCTAGATGAACCAATGACATGCTAGAAAACATAAGATTCATGTTTGTAATCGATTGTGTCGAGATCGAGGTAGTTTAGGTCTAATTAAGTTAGTTTTTGGTGTACCTATACTAACTCAATTAGGAGCCTATTGGGCCTAATCTAGGGCTGAGTTAGGCTCATTGGGAGGCCCATTCAGTGACTCAAAGCTAGGTCAGGACTTGAACTATTTTATGATCTCTTCCTAAAAATTGGGATCTGAAAGTAACTGCTATTCAAAAAGCAAAGGACTTGAACTATTTTCCTCTTGAAGAACTCATAAGGTCATTAATGACCTATAAAATAACTTGTATAGCATATAATGAACATGAGAACAATCTTCCAAAGAATAGGAAGGATTTGACACTTAGAACAAAAGAAGACTACTCAAGCAAAAGCTCAAGTGATGATAATAACTTTGAACTCCTCACAAGAAAATTTAAAAAATTCATAAAACAAGAAACTAAAAACAAAAACAAACTTAAAAAGGACACAATAACTTGCTATGAATGCAAAAGATCGGGATACTTCAAAAGTGAGTGTTCATAATTGAAGAAAAAGATACCCACATAAAAGAAAAAGATGTCACTCAAGGTGACTTGGGATGAATCAAGTACATTAGAAGATGAAGAACAAACCAAAGAAGGCGATATGGCGAATTATGCTTTGGTGGCTTTCAACGACGACGTATGTGACTCGCCCAAAATATCTTTACCTTACAATGAATTCTTGATACATTCAATGATTTATATAATGAATTTAAATTAGTTGGTAAAAAATATAAATTACTAAAAATAGATCATGCTTCTCTCTCTAGTAAATTTGAAAAAATAAAAAATGAGCATAATAATTGCATGTTAATAACTTGTGCTAAATATGAAGAGTTAAATTCATACAAAAAGGAAAATACGTTATTATAATAAACTTTAGAAAAATTTAATATTGGTAGCAAATCATTAAACATGATCCATACTAATAGAGATCATGTACATAAAAAATGACTCGATTTTGTGAGAAAACACTCAACAAAAACCAACTATATTTGATAAAGGACCCACATTACATATTTTTCCTAAAAATAATTGTAATTTTTATGATAGATGTGGATATTTTACATATAAATGTTTATTTAAAATATATGGCTCACATAAATTAGTTTGGGTTCTTAAAGAAACTATAAATGATTTTATGCCAAGGGAAAAGATAGTTAGATCTAACCATGAAGGACCTAAAGTCAAAAATGGGTACCTAGAACAAACCACCCTTCTTATAGAAATATCTACAATCAAAAGTTAGGAGCAAAAATGATCTCCTGATAATGGATACTCAAGACATATGACTAGAGATCTAAAATACTTTACAAAGCTTAGTAGCCGAAACAATAATAATAAAGGAAAGATCATTGGAATTAGAAGTATTAATAACAAATTTAATCTTTTGATTAAAGATGTTTTATTGTTTGAAGTGTTGATCTTGATGACTTTTATAATAAAATTTATTTTTTGGTTTTAAACGAGGATACATGGATTTAGCATAAAAGAAAACGGCATGTTGGTATGAAATTAATCACATAAATTGAAACAAAAAAAAAATATTTTTCTTGTAAATGTATCTATCCCTAAATGGTTATCGAATCTTTCAAAAGGAGATTAGTGAATCTATTTATATTATTTTTTTTGTGAATCTCTTGAACTATGAAAGTGATTTTTATGATTTGAATTTGAATAAGTTTTATCCAAATCTTACACTTGATACTTGAGATTTTTAAAAGATATTTTCATCTCCTATATTTCATTTTGCTATTTACTAAAGAGGATAACTATCTAAATGAATCATAATTTTTTATGAATTTTTAGAATTATAAATTAGATTTATTCTATATGAATCAAGATCTTTTATTCACCTATGATTCTTTTTGCTATTTACTAAAGAGAATTTTTTTTATTTCTTGGAATTCATGTATTAAGATTTTCTTTGAGGATTATTTACTATTTGATCTCCTAAGATTTATTTTTATTATTTACTAAAGAGGAGATCAAAAGGAATAATGTCTTTTGGAATTCATGACTTGATCTTTCATGATCTTTGATATTAATATCTTTCATGTCATGATTTTCATTTAACTCTCTTATATTCATGAATTGTATACCTCATCACCAAATTAATTTATATTTAATATCTTTTATGTTATGATTTAAAAATTAATGTAAAGATAATAGAATTACACCATTATATTATTCCCTTCTTTTTAACAATGACAAAAGGGGAGAAAGAATTGCTAGCTTATACATTTCAAATAGAAAAAAAACATGCTAGCTTGCACATCTCAAAAGAGAAGCAAAGTTTACTAGCTTGCATATTTCAAGAAGCAAAAAAAATTATTATCTTGCACATCTCAAGAGAAGTAAAAACTTACTATCTTGCACATCATAAGAAAAGCAAAAATTACTAACTTGCACATCTTCAAAAAAATTTGCTAGCTAGCATGTTTCAAAAATTTGCTAGTCGTACTTTTCTTCTTTTTGTTGATGACAAAGGGGGAAAAGTTATGATGATGATCATGCATGGTATGATATAATTTTTGTTAGGATCGAAAATGATACTAAGAGGGGAGGGGGTGGAGTGGGGGGGTGAATTAGTGCTTTCATAAACTTTCAACGATTTAAAAAATCTCATTCGATAAAGCTGGTATTGGAAAGATGTTTAACTTAAAAATGTTCGTAGAATGTAATGAGCAATAAAATTAGTAAGCAATAAAGGTAAATAATAAGGAAAAATAGTACACCAGATTTATAGTGGTTCGGTCGTCATGACCTACATCCACTCCCGATTCCTCCTTTGTCAAGGCCACCGACTTCCACTACTGATCTTCTTCCTAATAGGTGAAGATAAACTATCCTTATAACTCTTACTCCTTTTCACAGGCTCAAGAGAGAACTTTTACACTTCTCTCTTTTACACTAAGAGCTCACTCCTCTTGTAGAAAGACCTTTAAATACTACGAGGAAGAAACTCTACACTTCAAGAGAATTATAACACTTTTCATAAGTATACTTTCCCCCTTTTACACTTTTTCTTCCTTTCCCATATAGAAATTTGTGGGGTATTTATAGACCCCAAATGGCTTCAAAAATTTAAGCCAAAATTTAAATTCTAGGGTTTTTAAGGTATTGGCGGTACCACCACCAGTACTGGGTGATATCATCGCCTATCGATCTAACACTATGTGGTACCATCGTTCAGTCTTATGGTACCATCACCTGATACGTTGATATTGGATGGTACCACCACCCAATCTGAGCAGTATCATTGTCTATCAATTTGGAAAAGTGTATTCTTGACTTTTCCAACTCATAGGCGGTACCACTGCTAGTTTGGTGGTGCCACCATCTAGCTCAACTTTTAAGTCCTTGAATGAGCCTCCTAATGATAGCAAATTAGTCTCAATTTAGGCCCAATTGGTCCCTAATTGAGTTAGCATGATTACATCAAAAACTAACTCAATTAGCCCCCTAAACTACTTTGATCTAGATAAATGATTACAAAGCATGAATCCTTTGTCCAGCATATCATTGGTTCATCTAGCCTTCGTTTGATCCTTCAGCGCATCATCTACTCTTTCGACATATTGCTCAATCAACATATTGACCTCTTGCAACATCCGATCTTTTTGGCATAATGTTTGATCCTTCTAGCCTGATGCCCGAACTCATGGCATGAATTTCTTCTATCGGCATGTCGACTAGTCCTTTGGATCGACGTTCAATCTTTTGACATGTTTTACTCCGGCCCAACTTCTGATTCTTTCTACTTCAATTAATTGGTCTTTGCATAATTGAAGATAGTCCTGCATTACTCAAACACTAATTAGATCATAACTTCATTAATTTATTTCATCATCAAAATATGATATTCAACAATCTCCCTCTTTTTGATAATGATAATCAATTGATGATGGAGTTTCACTGAACTCCCCTTATTTATATGTCATAATTTTAATTGTGAATCATATGCAATACATCATATCAACGTAATCATTGCTTACATCATAAGTTGAAGTATTATATGCATAATTCTAAATCATCATACATAATTTTAAAATATAAAAGTACATTATACCATGCATAATTCAAATTTTAAACTATCATTATAACTTCTCCCCCTTTGTCATCAACAAAAAGGAGAAGTGCAACTAGTAAATTTTTGAAACATGCAAGCTAGCAATTCTTGAGATGTTCAAGCTAGTAATTCTTGCTTCTCTTTTGAAATGTGTAAAATAGTAATTTTTTGCTTCTTTGAAATGTGCAACCTGACAATTTTGCTTCCTTTTGCAATGTTTTAGCTAATAAGTTTTCTCTCCTTGAAATATGTGTGCTAGCATTTTTCTTTTCTTTGTGATGTGCAAGCTAGCAAGACTTTCTATCCTTAAAATGTGCAAGCTAGCAATTTTTCTTTTCTTTGTGATGTGCAAGCTAGCAAAACTTTCTCCCCCTTTGTTATTGTTAAAATGAAGGGAATAATATAATGTTGTAATTCTTTTTCCTTTATATCAATTTTCAAATCATGAAAAATATTAATAATAAAGATAAATTTATATCAAGAGTGATCAATTTGATGATGGGGTATAGATATCATAAACACAAAGGAGTCATATGAAATAAACAAATCTCAAGTTTTGAATATCGAAACATCATGACTCATTTTGATAAGTCTCCTTTGTAGTAAAAAAAATAAGAATCATACAAGAACAAATAATAGGAGATCTTGATTCATGAAAAAAAAATTCTCAAGTTATAATTCTAAGAATCAAAAGAAAAATCATGATTCATTTGAATAGTAAATATAAAAAGAAATCTAGGAGATAAAATGTTAAAATATCTTGATTCATGCATAAGAAATATCAAGTCATCAAGATCATGATTTGGATAAAACTCATTCACATTCAAATCATCAAAATCACTTTCATAATTCAAGATATTCATAAAATTATTATAAATAAATTCATTAATCTCTTATTGAAAAACTCGATAAGATAAAGATAAAGAAATTTTCAAGAAAAAAATATATTCCTCTTTTAGTTTCAATTTATATGATTAACTTCATATAAGCATGCCCAAATCTTCTATGTCAAAAACATGCATCATTGTTTAAAAACTAAAACCCATTAGGATCGAGTCGGCACTAAGAGGGTGGGAGGGGGGGGGGTGAATTAGTGTAGCGATAAAAATGGCAGTTTTGAAACACTTTCATTCGAGGAAAAATCATATCAAAAAGATGTTAACTTGAAAGCGTACCGAAGCGTAGTGAATAAGTAATTAAAGTAGTTTGCAATGAAAGTAAAGAGCTTAAAGTAAATGCAAATCATGTTTTATAGTGGTTCGGTCATCGTGACCTACATTCACTCTCGATTCCTCTTCTGTCGAGGCCACCGACATCTACTGACGGTATTCCTTCAATGGGCGAAGACCAACTACCCTAACAACTCTATTCTCCTTTTAATAGGCTCAAGAGAGGACTTTTACACCCCCACTCACTCCTCTCTAAACAGAAATCACACTTAGAATAGAGAAGGAGAACTCTCATAAGATTACAACAGAATTTTCCCTTATTTTTATTCTCAATTCTTATGTAATCTGAGCAGAGATGAGAGGGGTATTTATAAGCCCAAATGGATTCAAACTTGGAGCCTAAAAGTGTCTTATCCCCAATTTTCGGGGTACTAGCAGTACCACCGCCTGTGCTGAGCAGTACTACCGCCTGTTACACTAATATTGGATGGTACCATCGCCTGACATAGTTTAAGAGACTATGTCAGGGTGGTACCACCACCTAAATTGACGGTACTACCGCTTGACACAGTCTTAAAGACTATGTCTCGGAGATTGAGCCACTGGCGGTGCCACCACTTGACATTGGGTGGTACCACCGCCCAATCTAACGGTACTACCGCCTGACACAGTCTTAGAGACTATGTCTCGGAGACTGAGCCACTAGCGGTGCCACCACTTGGATCGATGGTGCCACCACCTGACCTAGCTTTTGGGTCATTGAATGGGCCTTTCTCTTGGCCCAAAACAGCCCCATTTTGGGCCTAGTTGGCCTCTAATTGAGTTAGCTTAATTACATTCTAAACTAACCCAATTACGACCTCAACTAACTTGATCTAGATAAATTATTACAAAGCATGAATCATTTGTTGTCTGGCATGTCATTGGTTCTTCCGGCGCTTCGTCCTATCCTTCGGCGCTTCGTCCTTTCCTTCGGTGTATTACCCAATTGGCATGTTGACACATGTAACTTCTAATCTCCTTAGGGCAATGTCCGATCCTTCGGCTCGATGCCCGAATTCATGGCACGAAGTCTTCTACTGAAACATCGACCGATCCTCTAGCCTGTCACGGACTTAATTGGTTTTGCCTAAGTCATGCAACACCCTTGCGT
Organism: Musa acuminata AAA Group; assembly: GCF_036884655.1. Classification (NCBI taxonomy): domain Eukaryota; kingdom Viridiplantae; phylum Streptophyta; class Magnoliopsida; order Zingiberales; family Musaceae; genus Musa; species Musa acuminata. The sequence goes on from NC_088349.1 coordinate 36,029,941, forward strand.
GTCCGTCCGCAAAGGTCAGCTTCCCCGAAGCCTCCCATGGTCTCTTAGGACCTACAAAAGAGAAAATGGGTTAGAAAAAATGCCTCACTAGGGATCCATAAGTAAACATTCTAGGAAATATTTCATAGACAATGCAATTTATAAACAGACTTTATAAGCTCTGAACAGTTGCACAACAAAAGGACAAAATGGTCTATTACAGATCGAGAATCTCTCACAAGTGTCCACATGACACAACCTTTATTTATAAGCCTAAAACGACCACTAAACCCAACTAAAATGGGACTATTAAGCCTTCGGCCATCCCTCTACGTGCTGTGCAAAGCATGAACATACCAAAAGACACGGACATACATAAGCACTACATCAAACATCCTGTTTCAAAGTTTGTGTGTGACATTCTCCCCCACTTATTCCTTCGACGTTCTCGTCAAGGCCTTTGTGAACACAGCAACTCCTCGCCTTTACTGAGTCTTCAATCTTCTGCTCCAGCTGCAATGCACCTCTTGGCTCCCAACTGCTCTCCGCTGCTATTTTTGAGTAGTCGAACCTTTAATCCGCCATGTTGCTTCAACTCACCAATGACTCTAACTCTAGTATGGGGTTGGCTGAGTTGTGTTGATCCTTGTTGATTCCTATGGATCCTCCAAATGAAGGAAAAAATCATCCTTACTATGCGCCAGTCTCTCAAATGTCTCATGCTGCTTGAATTGGGTGGATGCTTATTGGAGCTTTAACGAGCATCGCCTCGCAAACTTTCAAAGTTTTTGGTCCTTCCTCCACAAAATTTGCTCATCGACTCTTCTTTCACTTAGTTGTCACTTCCAAGTAGATTCGCATCACTTCCGCTTTCAATTGGCATTCTGTTGGGAAATGAGGCAGATACTCTACTCTTAGTAGCACTAATCACCAATGGTGAGGATTTGATAACTATTGTCTTCTAATATCTTCAAAGGGTCTTTGAACCTGTGCAGAGCTCCTCTGCTAGATAGATAAGAGAATTATGGTACTCGGTTTCACCTATTCTCTTAAGGGTTGAGAAGATAAAGATTACTTGACTTCGCCCGCCTCCTCGAGGTTGTACTCCATGCATCGAGCTGATTACTGGCCTTCGCCTGCTCTTTGCTCATACTTCTAAAGCACTTGAAGTATTTGCACTCCTTTCATTGAGTTAGTTACTGTGATTCACCTTCTCAATGCCATCGAACTTCTGAAATGCAGGAAGTTTTCACCCTAACTTGAAGTAATTCTCTAATAGATTTGGTCGCCTCTGGGATTGTACCGTCTTCTTCATCAACCCTACCGCCTACTCCATTGAGTAGCAAAGGTACAACACCACGTATTGCCTGCTTCGTTCCTTGGTTGCGCACTCTTGCATAACCCGAAGTCCTTCACTTTCGACTATCTTGATGAGAAGCTCGTTGACACCGATCTTATGAAGTTCCTTGGCCTCTGCCCTTCAGCCTTGTCTCGATACTTGGAGTTTGCCTCTACATACTCTGCCTCCTTGGCCCCTTTCATGACTAAGCGCTCTCCCACCATGAGAGCAAGGGATCAATGACTTTCGCGGAAGTCCCGCCTCTACGGTACCATGGCACTGCCATGCCTATAGCCCTACTATCCGTCACCTCGCATCTGCATCCCTTTTTGTCACAATCAGTAGATATGTCTCTGTGGCACTCCTCCAAGTCCGCCTTCATTCTAATTGATGCTTAATTTTAGGTAACTAAGTCCCTCTGGACTCATCGTCACTTCCTTGCCCCTTTCGACCCCATACTTCAACACCTCTGTGTTCTCCAAGCAGCTCCCTTTGGTCGATGGAAAGATAGACTGCAACTCTCATGCATGGCCTCTGCCATCACGTTGTAGGATTTGTACCGATTCTGTTCTCCTTAGCTTCCTTAGTAGCAATGTTCACTTACTCGACCTTGTCTTCTGACTTGCCGGGCTCCCTTAAGTGAATATGGGCTCTAGAGTAGTCCAACTCTCCAGCTGCTTCGATCATACCTCTACATAATCAAGTCCCTCCCACGGGACTCAGTGGTACTTGCATTCGAACTTTTCCCTTGGTGGAACACAGCCCCCATATGCTGATGACCAAGGCTTTCATCCGATGCAAAATTCGATGTACGCACGGAAGACCCGCCTCTATGGTACCATGGCCTTCACTCCTTGAATCCATAGCCTTTCTTGCCATTATGTTGTCCACCTTCGATTTTGTTCGCTTATTTGGCAATCGACCTACATCTACCCACTCTTGGGTCACACTTAGATGAAGCACAGCTCTAGGATAGTCCGTCGCCTAGTAGCTCTCGAAGTCCCCTGACTTTACTGCAATTAGTGCACCATTGTCTGGATCCTGGGCCTTTGCCCCTATCAGCATAATTTTCGTTACACACCGCTTCCTTCATGGCAAACTTGAATGGCAGCACTGTGCCTCCGCTCCATGTTTCATCTTCTGTGCTAGCTCCCTTCATGCGGCTTGGGTACTTTGCCAAGTTACACCCAAATTGCTCCACTCCTCATTTTTTCATTGAGTTGATGGTGGCCCTCGCGCCCACCATTCATGCGGCTTGGGTACTTTGCCAAGTTACACCCAAATTGCTCCACTCCTCATTTTTTCATTGAGTTGATGGTGGCCCTCGCGCCCACCATTCCACGGGTCAGCCCTCCCTTGAGTCCGATCTCCAAGTGTGCCTTCATTTGTGTTACTTTGGGTCGCTCCCCTACTTGATCTCGCAATGCATCCTCCAATGCATTCTCTCAAGCGAGATCATTGTTGTTTGTTAAGGTACTTCTCCTCAACATGTGCGATCCGTCCTACATGATTCTCCCTCTGGAGAGCCGGGACTCATCGCTCTTGGATAATTGTCCCATTGGAGCAACATCTCTCTTTGTTTTGGAGACCACCCTGTCATGACCCGAGTCTGATGAGCTAACTGGCCAATAACTCTATTTTGGTCCTTCAACCACGGACCAAAATGCTTAAGTGGGAGTTAACATAGTACACTCATCAGGCTCTTATAAGCTAATCATACATATTTCCCACTTCCGATGTGGGACTAATAGGATGTTACACACCCTCCCCTTAGACTACTCTAATTTGCTGAACAAACTGTGCATTGTTCTGCCTCCTGTAAACGCACTTGCTAGATTGCGACTCCACGTCAATACAGCCCCTGCTACACCACTCAAGGTCTAGCAACATGCTAAACTCCTACACACTTCAGCCTCCTACGGATGTATCCTTCATATGCCAAAGATAATGTTTCAATGCTCCATGGTGTTGAGTTTCGATCGCCTTGGGATGGCCGCGAATATTCCATCGTCCACATACAAGCCCATGCATGAGTACCGAATTCTTCGAGTTAGCAATTTCCCTCACCTCTGTGAGCTTTGCACAACTCTTTTAGTCGCTAAGCAACTCATTCTACCTTGCATAGTCTCATCCTTTACCAAGCATCTCACTTGCCTTGAGCACCATCAAGTATGGTTGTCAACCTTGAGTTGTAGCTCAAACTCAGCCATACCAACCTTTGTATGCTCCGCATTCTTCCAAGCTTACCTGTTCTCGTGATGCCTCTTGCGCGAAAGGTTGGCCATTCCTCTGAATGCCAATCTCAGATGCTCACTCCTCCGAGTGACTCCTTTTTCCTACATCTCCATGCCTATTTTCCCTCAAACGGTCGCGCGTGTGCTGACTGCCCTCAACGCAGCCCCGCTGGGTCCCCTACATTTGCATGCTAAGTGTTTTTATGAGTGCTTGTCCCACTCTGATACCATTTGTCATGGACTTAGCTAGTTTTGCCTAAGTCGTGTGGCACCCTTGCGTGTCCGTCCGCAAAGGTCAGCTTCCCCGAAGCCTCCCATGGTCCCTTAGGACCTACAAAAGAGAAAATAGGTTAGAGAAAATGCCTCACTGGGGATCCACAAGCAAACATTCCAAGAAACACTTCATAGATAATGTAAATTACAAACAAACTTTACAAGCTCTGAACAGTTGCACAATAAAGGGTCAAAATGGTCCATTACAGATCGAGAATCTCTCACAAGTGTCTACATGACATAACCTTTATTTACAAGCCTAAAATGACTATCAAACCCAACTAAAATGGGACTATTAAGCCTTCAGTCATCCCTCTACATACTGTGTAAAGTATGAACATACCAAAAGACACGGACATACATAAGCATTACATCAAACATCCTGTTTCGAAGTTTGTCTGTGACAAGCCCAACATCCAATCTTATGGCATGTTCAACTCCAGCCCAACATCTAATTCCTCCTGCTTTAATCAATTTGTCTCTCTTCAAAGAAACTAGTCCTGCGTCACTCAAAACACAGATTAGATCGAAATTCATCAATTGATTTCATCATCAAAATCCAAGATTCAATATTCTCCCCCATTTTGATGATGACAACTAATTGATGACAAAGTTTAAACTAAACTCCCCCTATCAATATGTCATATTTGATATGAATCTTGAATTCAAGTCAAAGCAAATTTAATCATAAATATTTCATCATTGCATGCAGCATTATTAAATTGAAGTATTGCATGCATAATACCAAATCATCAAGTATATTTTCAAAACATAAAATCATCATACATAATTTCAAATCATCATTTTATACATGATCATCATCATAATTTCTCCTCCTTTATCATCAACAAAAAAGAGAAGTGCAACCAGCAAATTTTTGAGATATAATTTCAAATCATTGCATTATAAACATAATCTCAAGTTTTTGAAATATCATCATGCAAGCTAGTAATTTTCTTTTGAGATGTGCACACTAGCAATTCTTTCTCCCCCTTTGTCATTGGTAAAAAGAAGAAGTGCAACTAGCAAGTTTTTAGATGTACAAGCTAGTAAGATTTTCACATATGAAAGTTAGCAAAATTTTATAACTTTTGAGATATGCAAAAGAGCCTATTTTTGCATATTCTTGAAATATGTAAGTTAGCAAACATTGCTTCTCTTAATATTTACAAGATAGCACTTCTTGTTTTCTCTTTTAATACGAGCAAGCTAGCAAGTTTTACTCCTCCTTTGTCATTGTCAAATAGAAGGGAATAATACAATATTATAATTCTTTTCCTTTTACATTAATTTTCAAATTATGATAAAGATAAATAACAAGAATAGATTTACATCAATGTTTCAATCATAAAAAATAAAAGATCAAGTCATGAATACCAAAAAACTATGTATCATTTTTTATATTTTTTATAAATAAAAGGAATGATAGAAAATGATCTTGATTTAAAAAGAACACTCAAGTCATAAAAATCAAGAAATCAATATCATAATCTGAAAATTATATAAGAAGAGTTTATGCATTTGGGAGATTTAAGTTTATCATTCAAGCTAGCACTTTTTTTGTTCTATTTTGCAATGTGCAAGCTAACAATTTCCTTCTTTTTTTACAATAATGATTCAATCATATCATAAGATATACAAATCATAAATATAAGAAAATTGTGCATAATAAACTTCAAATTATAAACATCAAGAAGTCTAGTGATGTATCATGGTTAATTTGAATCCCCTCTTTTTAGTGAATACTAAGAAGAATCATGGGAGGATAATTTGTCAAAAATCTTAATTCATAATAAAACTTTCAAGTTGTAATCAAATATCAAAAAATAAAGAGAAAAGTTATTATTAATTTGGATAAGTATTCTCTTTAATAAAATGCAAGAGTCATGAGAATAAAGAGTAGGGGATCTTGATTCATATAAAGAAAATCTCAAGTTATAAATATTAAGAAATCAAGATATAAATCATGATTAGATGAAACTCATCCAAATTCAAATCATCAAATCATCAAAATTACTTTCAAGAGATTCAAAATGACATAAATATATTTATCAATTTCTTATTAAAAATCAATAAGATTGAGAAATTTTTAAAATACATTCCCTTTTTAGTTGTTTCAATTCATGTGATTGATTTCATACAAGCATATTCTTTTTTTTTTATCCCAAACAAAACATACATCATCATTAAAAACCGAAAGAGCAAGATTTATCACAAAAATCATCAAGATCAAAAAGTGTAATACATAATTTCAAAACATATGATTTCAAATCATCATTACTTTAAATCCTCATGTATAATGTAAAATCATCAAGCATAATACCAAACCTTTTAACATTTTCATTACATCATTACATCATTAAAACATCAAGTATGATTTCATTGAACATAAGGTATTTTTAATCAAAATCATTTTGTTTTATTTTTTTATAATAATATATTTTCAATCAAAATGATTAAGTAAATCTAACTCTTCATACTTAGTCTTTCATACAAAAGACATGCATTATCATTTATAATCAAAAAGCAATATGGAAATCATTAAGATACACATTATTGCTTCTTAAAACATGCATAGAGTTAATCTTATTTGGTGTATAAACATTACATTTAATTTTAACATTTTTATTCCTTTAACATAAAACATGTAAATGTCATAATAATTTTTTTAAATATATATATAATTTTTTAAACTAACAACTCATGAAATGTATCAAGTTATTTCAAAATAAGGCAAATACATTTTGGGTGAGTAACATATCTCATTATGAAAGGCCACCTCGTCTTTGTTGGTTTATTCCTCATCTTCGGATGCGCTCGATTCGTCCTTGAGTGCTTCCTTCTTTTTTGGCAAATTCTTCTTCAGTTTTTTATACTTATCTTTAGAGTGCCCTAGCTTTTTGCATTCATAGCAAGTAGTTGTGTTCTTTTTAAGTTTATTTTTATTCTTTAATTTTTGTTTCATGAACTTTTTAAATTTTACAGTGACGAGTTCTATGCCATCATCATTATCACTTGAGCTTTCGCTCGAGTGGTCTTCTTTTGTTATAAGTGCAAAATCCTTTCTGTTCTTTAGAAGGTTGTTCTCAAGTTCATTATGTGTCACATAAGTCATTTCATAAGTCATCAAAGACCCGATAAGTTCTTCAAGTAGAAATTTGTTTAAGTCCTTTATCTCTTATATGGCAGTTATTTTTTAATCCCAATTTTTAGGAAGATAACATAAAACTTTATTTATAAGTTCAAAATTTGAAAAACATTTGCCAAGAGCTTTTAAACTATTGATGACATCCGCAAAACGGGTGTATAGTCAACGATAGCTTCGCTTGGCTTCATTCAAAACAATTCAAAATCATGCATCAAAAGATTAATTTTCGAATCTTTAACTCTACTAATGCCTTCGTGTGTGATTTCAAGAGTATGTCAAATGTCATGCACAGTTTTGCAAATAGAAACACGATTAAATTCATTTTTATCTAATGTGTAAAATAAAACATTCATAGATTTTGCATTTAAAGAAAAATTTTTCTTCTCCAAATCATTCCATTCGTTTATTGGATTAAAAGACTTTTGAAACCCATTTTTAATGATATTCCATAAATTGAGGTTCAATGAAAACAAAAAAACTCTCATCCGAGTTTTCCAATAAGTATGGTCCGTCCCGTTGAACATAGGAGGACGAATGATTGAGTGACCCTCTTGAAAGCCGAAAAGAGTCATTTCTCTTATGTGTTAAACCAAATGAGAAAATGTGGCTCTGATATCAACTATTAGGATCGAGTCGACACTAAGACGGGGGGGCGGGGGGGGGGGGGGGGAGTGAATTAGTGCATCGATAAAAACGTCAATTTTGAAACATTTTTGTTCAATGAAAAATTATATCAAAAATATGTTAACTTGAAAGTGTACGAAAGCATAGTGAATAAGTAAGTAAAGTAGTTTACAATGAAAGTAAAGAGCTTAAAGTAAATGTAAACTGGGTTTTATAGTGGTTCAGTCGTCGTGACCTATATCCACTCTCGATTCCTCTTCTGTCGAGGCCATCGGCATCCACTATTGGTCTTCTTTCAATAGGCGAAGACTAACTATCCTTACAACTCTATTCTCCTTTTGATTGGCTCAAGAGAGAACCTTTACACCCCCACTCACTCCTCTCTAAACAAAAATCACACTTAGACTAGAGGAGGAGAACTCTCACAAGTTTACAACAAAATTTTCTCTTGTTTTGTTCTTAATTCTGTGTAATCTGAGCAGAGATGAGAGGGATATTTATAAGCCCCAAACGGATTCAAACTTGAAGTCTAAAAGTGTCTCATCCTTAGTTTTCAAGGTAATAACGGTACAATCGCCTTTGTTGGGTGATACTATTACCTGCAACACTGACACTAGGCGGTACCACTGCCTAACACAGTATGGGAGACTATGTCTGGGTGGTACCACCACCTAGATAAGCGATACCATCGCTTGACACTAGGTGGTATCATCGCCCAATCTAGCGATACCACCACCTGACATTGGGCGATACCACCACCTGACATTGGGCGATACCACCGCCTAGTCTGGTGGTACTACCTCCTAACACAATCTTGGAGACTGTGTCTCGGAGACTGAGCCACTGGAGGTGCCACCGCCTGACCCAACTTTTGAGTCATTGAATGGACTTTTCTCTTGGCCCAAAATAGCCCCACTTTGGGCTTAGTTGGCTCTTAATTGAGTTGGCTTAATTACATGTTAGAACCCTTGCAGATTCTAAACTTGGGGTTGATCTCTTTATGGGATCGGCCTCCTTGGAACTCTATAGGGGTTCCTCCCTTCAAGTTGCTGCTCAAAGGCTTCAGAAAAGATTCATCTATTGCTTATCAAAAGAGGAGGAATATATAGCTATTTATAGGGTTTCTAAACCCTAACTCCTAATATGACTCCTACTCAAGACTCCTACTTCTAACCAACTCCTAATAGGACTTCTACTTAAGACTCCTATTCCTTTACAACTCCTAATTCTTCTCTAAGAAACAACCTCCTCACCCTAGCCGGCCTCTTCACCTCTTTAATAGGGGTCAGCTTAGGTAGGTTTTACATAAATGTCCCTCTCAATTAGGACTCTCCTAGCTAGAGTCCTAACAAACCCGCCCTCTTCAAATCAGCCTTGTCCTCGAGGTTGACGATTCATGAATTTTAGGAATTTAATCTTCAAGTCGTCATAGTTCTCCCAAGTGGCATCTTCTGTTGGTAGGTTCACCTACTGTATTAGCACTTTAGTAGTGGTTCGTCGTCGTCGAGTCATGATCCATCGATCAATAATGGTACTTGGCTGGGTCTGGAGTTCTCTTTGGATAGTCATATTTGGCGGGTGGCTTTGGGCTGTCTTCAAGCACCTATTTACAACTTCTATCTGGCCGTCGATTTGTGGGTGATATGTCGTACTCCTTTTCAATTTAGTACCATGCATATAGAATAATTTTGTCCAAAATCTGCTCGTGAAGATGCAAGTAGAACTTATCATAAGCGCAATGCGTCCCTTATAGTGTAATTCTTTTGAGTCTCAATTGTAATGAGCCACGGAGCTTGGTGCTTCCTCTAATTTTTTTATAATCTTACTAGTCTCTGAATCTTCCTATCATTCCATCTTAATATCCTCAAGGAAGCCGTAGGTTGAAAGTGAAACGGCCGAAACTTCAGCTTGCTCGGGTAGTTGCGAAAGCGCATCTACAAGAATATTCTCTTTCCCCTTTCTGTAAGTTATTTCATAATCAAATCCAAGAAGTTTTGTTACCTATTTTTGCTGCTCAGCAGCTGATATCTTTCGCTATAAAAAGTACTTAAGGCTTTTATGGTCGATTTTAATTTGAAATCGTGGACTAATCAAGTAGGGTCTCCACCTCGTTGCTGCGCGCATAATAGCGAGCATCTCCTTATCATATGTTGACTTATTTTGATGGGAGGGAGATAATGTCTTGCTAGTGTATGCGAGTGGTCGACCATCTTGCATGAGAATGGCTCCAATTCCGACTCCAAATGCGTCGGCCTCAATAATGAAGGGTCGGTTGAAATCTGGTAGTGTTAGCACCAGCGTCGTCGTCATGGCTGCCTTAAGTTTGTCAAAGGCAGTGAAGGCTCTGTCTAACTATTGGAAGACATCTTTTTCCAGTAAGAAAGTAAGTGGTGCATTGATCTTTCCATAGTTTTCCACGAACTTACGGTAGTATCCTGTTAAACCCAGAAAGCCATGTAGCAATTTTATGTTCCTCAAGGTCGGCCAGTTTTGCATTGCTCCAATTTTGAAGGGGTCCACTGCCACACCTTCCTCTGATATGATATGCCTAAGATATTCCACCTTCTGTTGAAGAAAGCAAAAATTCATAGTGGTTGTTGTGTGTTCAAAAGGTGGTTTTCGGTGTGTCTTCTTCGCACACTCATATTTGATGATACCCGGATCAAAGGTCCAGCTTTGTAAAGATTTATGCTCCCTTTCATCTAGCAATTCATCTACTATTGGAATAAGGTATTTGTCCTTGATGGTTATGCCAATGAGAGCTCGGTAATCAACACATATTCGCCTTATTCCGTCCTTCTTGCGTACAAGTAGCACCGGTGAAGAGTAAAGGTTACAATTTGGCCGAATAACTCCTGTTTTGAGCATCTTTTTTACAATCCTTTCTATTTTATCCTTCTGGAGATATGGATACTGATATGGCTGAGCATTTGCCGAAGATTTACCTGGAAGAATCGTTATACAATGATCATGCCGATGGGTAAGACGTAGGTTGCGCGGTTCATCAAATATATTTGAAAATTCAACAAGCAAAGGAAGTAGATTTGGATCTTCAAATTTTATTGTCTCTCCCTTAGTTTACTGCTCAAGTTGTACTAAAAAGCCACTGCATGCTTTATGCAAAACCTTCTCCATTTGTTGTGTGCAAATCATTGTTATGTCGCCCCCACGTTTCCCGTGCAATGTCACCTGTTTCTCCTTACTGTAAGATTTCATAATTAGTTTCATAAAATTCCAGGAAATATCACCTAATGTCGTCAACCATTTAATTCTGAGCATGGCCTCATGATTGTTAAGAGGGAGAAGGAAGAAATCTGCAATTATCTCTTGGTCCTGTAGCAATAGTTTCTCCTGTGGGCGCCTACGATCACAATTCAAAATTCGTCCGTCAATGACCTTCACATCAAACCTGCAGCGATTCTCGATAGGTAATACTATCCGAACAGTAAGCTTACTATTTAGGAAGTTAGTAGTACTGCCCGTGTCGATGAGAACAGTGATCGATTGTTGTTTGAGAAGGCCTCCAACTTTCATCGTTTGCAGATTTGAGTAGCCGGCTAGTGCGTGTATTGTGACGTCAGTCGGTTATGGCTCTTCTTCCGCATCTTCTTTATGTTCAAGGTTCTCTTCTGAATGTTCAATGACCTCTTCTTCTATTGGTTCAATCATAAGAAGTTTCCCTTTCATCGTTTGCGGGTTTGAGTAGCCAGCTAGTGTGTGTACTGTAACATCGGTCAGTTGTGGCTCTTCTTCCGCATCTTCTTCATTATGTTTAAGGCTCTCTTTTGGATGTTCAATGACCTCTGCTTCTATTGGTTCAATCATAAGAAGTTTCCCTTTACTACAACGATGCTCACAGCTCCACGGCTCGTCACAATGCCAACATAACCCCTTCGCATATCACTCCTGAAGCTCTTCTCCCGTTAACCTCTTTGGTATAGGGACTTGGTCGACAGTAGGGGGGGCTAAGGGCTTCAATATTATTGGTTGAGGAGTGACCTTAGTCCTCCGAGCTTCATGGTTTAATTGCTCCTCTTGACGTCGTGCGAAAGAGATGGCTGTCATAAGCATATATGGTTGTCGTGCTTTAACTTCTCCTCGGATCCCCGGCTTCAAGCCCTCAATGAAGGTCCTTAATAGCTGTTTTTGAGACTAATCATGAGTTTGATTAGATAGCCTTTCAAACCTGGTTTGGTACTCTTGAATTGTGGAGGTTTGTCGGATCTTTGCTAGTTGTCCGTCAATATTCTCGTAATCGGTTGGTCTGAAGCGAATCAGTAGTCCTTCTTTGAATTGTCGCCATAAAAGGACTCCATAAGTATGTTCAAACCAGTCAAACTACTATATAGCATCCCCTTCAAGATGTATAGCTGTAATTTTCACCATAGATACATCCGCGGATTTGTGGTACCGAAAATATCGCTCCGCGTGCGAGATCCAACCAATCGGGTCTCCTTCTTCCCATCTAGGGAAGTCCACACTCATGCATGGATAGTTGGGGTCAGTCATATAGTCTCCCCTCCCTTGGAAGTCATCTCTTCGGGCTTGGTGTGATTGGGCAAAACTCTCTCCTTGATATGATTTCTTCGGGCTTAATGGTCGGCCCAATCTGAGTTCGGTAAAGAGCGTCCGAATCTTATCCTCCATTCGCGCCTCCAAGGCTTCAAATTTAGCATTGATTACCTCCTTAGATGCCATAGTATATGCCCCCAAATCTATGATGTTAAGATCTCTCTTTTGTTGTTGGGTTAAAGGCATGTATAGGTTGAGAGAAGTGATGGTTGAAAGTGTTGGTGGATTGGTGGATGTAGGCTACGGTTTAGGCTTATTTTGTGGCTGTTTTGGGTGCAGTTTGAGGGTGTGATTTGGCAGAGTTTTAAGATCTGTGGTAGATGGTAGCAAAGGTTTGACAGAAATCCGTGGAAGTTGCAGCAAGTATGTGCTGTCTTGTAAGAGTAGAATTATTGTCGAAGAAACAATGATTTCTCGATGTAATTTTCACCAAAAACTTGAGAGAATTGAGGAGGGAATTGATAGTCAAATCACAGTTTATATGACAGCAAGGATATCTAATTTAATCAAGAAAATTTTGGCAGTATAACAGCAAGAAAATTGGTGCAAGTTGCGATTGCAGAATTCTGGTCGAAAAATTTCAGCGGTCTACGAAAAAAATTTGCAGCAACACAAAATCGTTTTTAGAGATGAATTTCTCAAAAGATCAATCTTAGATGGAAGCCAATATGATCTATGAAGTATATAAGAAATTTCATTCAAAAAAGATTACAAATAGATGAGTTAAGGCAACGATATGCGGCTGAAATTTTCTACAGCATAGATTTTCAAGTGCAGCAGATTGGACATAAAAGATCAGTGGTTTATATTGAGAATTTTTTGATGAAACCAAAGGAAATTCCACTGTTAGGAAGTGTCAAAGCTATCATAAAAATTTTGTAGAGATTTGGATAGCAACAACATAGTATCAAGATCAAACAAACAGTGTTATGCGGCTGAAATTTTATAGTGTAGATTTTCAAGTATAGTAGATTAGACATAAAATATCAATGGTTTATATTGAGAATTTTTTGACAAAACCAAAGGAAATCTACTGTTAGGAAATGTCAAAGATGTCATAAAAATTTCGTAGAGATTTGGATAGAAAAAACATAGCAGCAAAATCAAACGGATGGTGCTATACGGTTGGAATTCTGCAATGTATCTTTCGTCGTAGAGATGAAAACTTTATGACGAAAAGTTTATGCAGCAATATAGGAATAATTTTTTTTCAGATTTTCAAATAAGGATAATTAAATTGCAGCAGTAGTAAGGTAGAAAACCAGAACCTGTTACAATTCACGGGGAGATCAGAGGATGATCAGTGGTGGTGGAGATGATGGTGGAATTTGGCAACAATCTCTTAAGCAATTGTGGGAATTGCTTTGGGCGGTTGTGGAGGGTTGATGGATGGTTGTGGAAGGGCAGCGAGACACCAAGAATGTTGCTTTGATACCAGGTGTTAAAACCCTTGTAGATTCTAAACTTGGGGTTGATCTCTTTAGGGGATCGGCCTCCTTGGAACTCTATAGGGGTTCCTCCCTCCAAGTTGCTGCTCAAAGGCTGCAGAAAAGATTCATCTATTGCTTATCAAAAGAGGAGGAATACATGACTGTTTATAGGGTTTCTAAACCCTAACTCCTAATAGGACTCCTACTCAAGACTCCTACTTCTAACCAACTCCTAATATGACTTCTACTTAAGACTCCTATTCCTTTACAACTCCTAATTCTTCTCTAAGAAACAACCTCCTCACCCTAGCTAGCCTCTTCACCTCTTTAATAGGGGTCAGAATAGGTAGGTTTTACATAAATATTCCTCTCAATTATGACTCCCCTAGCTAGAGTCCTAACATTACATTCGAAACCAACCCAATTACTACTTAAACTAAGTCGATCTAGATAAATTATTACAAAGTACGAATCATCTATTGTTCGACATGTCATTGGTTCTTCCGACGCTTCGTTCGATCCTTCGACGCATCATTCTCTCCTTCGACATATTGCCCAATCGACATATTAACACCTATAACTTTCAATATCCTTATGCAATGTTGGATCCCTGATGCCCGAATTCATAGCATGAAGCCTTCTGTCAACACTTCGACCGATCCTTCGGCCCGATGTCCAATCTTTTGACATGTTCAACTCTGGCCCAACATCTGATTCCTCCTACTTTAATCAATTTACCTCTTATGATCGAAGCTAGTCCTACGTCACTCAAAATGTAAATTAGATCAAAACTCATCAATTAATTTCATTATCAAAATATGAGATTCCATAAAACCAAGTTTCATTACAAAAGAATGCATTAAGATCAATAGTATAACACATTAAACAACAAGGCATCTTTAATCAAATAATTTCAATGTCAATAATCATTCCTTTATTATTGTTGTTTCAGCTAATGAGCTTTGTGAAGTGTTTTGGATCTCCGGTCATAAGCCCTAGACATCCATTATCAAGATATCATTGTTGCTCTTAGCTTTTGATTATAGAGATGTCTACAAGAAATGTGAGTTTATTCTAGATACTCATTTATCTTTGGGTCCCTCATGGTTAGATCTACTTGTCTTCTTTTAGGCATAAATTCATTTATGGTTCCTTTAGGAACTCAAACTAATTTATGTGAATCACACTTTTTAAATGAATATTTATAAGCAAAATATCCGTATCTATCGTAAAAATTACACTTAACTTTAGGGGTAACATGCAATGTGGATCCTTCAACAAAAGTAGTTAGCTTTTATTAAGTGTTACTCACAAAGTCGATTCTTTCTTTTCTATAAATATGACTCTTATTAGCAAGAATATATCTAATGATTTGCTACTAATTTAAATATTTTTAATATTTATTATAATGATAAATTTTCCTTTTTGACTAAGTTTAACTCTTCACGTTGAGTACAAGAGGTTAACATACAATTATCATGCTTATTTTTTAATTTTTTAAATTTACTAGAGAGAGAAGCATGATCCTTTTTTAACATTTTATATTTCTTACTAACTAATTTAAAATCATCAAACAACTCATGAAATGTATCAAATAATTCATTATAAGGTAAAGGGGTTTTAGTTGAGTCACCTCATCGTTAAGAGCAATCAGACCGTAGTTCGCCACCTCACCTTCATTTGTTTGCTCCTCGTCTTTGATTGCACTCGATTCATCCCAAGCCGCTTTGAGTGCTTTCTTCTTTTTCTAATATGCAAGTATATTCTTCTTCGGTTGTGGACATTTGCTTTTAAAGTGCCCGAGTCAATTGCATTCGTAGCAAGTTATTTTATCTTTTTTAAGTTTATTTTTATTCTTGGATTCTTGTTTTATGAACTTCTTAAATTTTCTTGTGAGAAGTTTAAGGTCATCATCATCATCATCATCATCATCATCACTTGAGTTTTCTCCCAAGTGATTTTTTTTAGTTCTAAGCATCAAATCCTTCATGTTCTTTGGAAGGTTGTTCTCATATTCGTCATATGTTATATAAGTCATTGCATAGGTCATTAAAGACCTAATAAGTTCTTCAAGAGTAAAATTATTTAAGTCATTTGCTTCTTGTATTACCATCACTTTTGGATCCCAAACTTTTTGAAAGAGATCTTAGTATTTTATTTACAAGTTCAAGGAAGAAAAACTTTTACCAACTGCTTTTAAACCATTGACGACATCCATAAAACAGGTGTATATGTCTATCTCCAATGGTGTCGCTTAGTTCCATTCGAAACAATTCAAAACTATGCATCAAAAGATTAATTTTAGAAACTTTAATTATACTTGTGTCTTCATGTGTGATTTCGAGTGTGCGTCAAATATAAATATCATATGCAGTTTCACATATAGAAACATGATTAAAATTATTTTTATCTAAAGTATAAAATAAAGCATTCATCAATTCAGCATTCAAAGAAAAAATCTTCTTCTCTAAATCATTTCATTCGTTCATTGGTTTGGAAGACTTTTGAAAACCACTTTCAACTATATTCTATAAATCAAAATCTATATCAAGCAAAAAAATTCTCATTCATATTTTCCAATATGTATAGTCCGTCCTATTAAACATATGAGGATAAGTGATAGGGTGACCCTCTTGATTGCCGACAAAAGTTATCTCTCTTGGGTGTTAAACCAAATGTAGATAAACTTAGCTCTTATACCATCTGTTAGGATTGAAAATGACAGTACGAGGGGAGGTGGGGGGTTTGGTGGGGTGTGAATAAGTGCTTTCATAAACTTTCGATGATTTAAAAAATCTCATTTGATAAAGCCCGTATCAGAAAAATGTTTAACTTAAAAACGTTCATAGAATGTAATGAGCAACAAAATCAATAAGCAATAAAGGTAAATAGTAAGAGAAAAGAGTACACTAGATATATAGTAGTTCGATCATCATGACCTATATTCACTCATGATTCCTCCTTTGTCGAGGCCATCGGCTTCCACTAATGATCTTCTTTCTAATGGATGAAGATCAACTACCCTTACAACTCTTTCTCCTTTTCATAGGCTCAGGAGAGAACATTTACATTTCTCTCTTTTACACTACGAGCTCACTCCTCCCTTAGAAAGACCTCTAAACATTAGGAGAAAGAGACTCTACACTTCAAGAGAAATTACAATACTTTTCACAAGTATACTTTCCTCTTTTTCACATTTTTTCTTCCTTTCCCATGTAGGAATTTGTAGGGTTTTTATATACCCTAAATGATTTCAAAAATTAGAGTCAAAATTTAAATTCCTAGGTTTTTGAGATACTAGCGGTACCACCACCAGTATTGGGCGGTACCATCGCCTATCAATCTGACACTAGGCAATACCACTACCTAATCTAATGATATCACCACTTGACACACTGATACTCGGTGGTACCATCGTCCAATCTGGACGGTACTATCAGCTAAGGAAAAGTATATTCTCGACTTTTGTAGCTCATAAGTGATTCCACTATTAGGTTAACAGTACCATCGTTTGACCTAATTTTTTATCACTAAATGGGTTAAAAATGGGGGATATTACACTCTCCCCTTCTTAAAAGAAAATTTAGTCCTCTAAATTTATCATACCTCATTCAGCGAAAAGATGAGGATAACCTTTCTTCATTTCTTCCTCTAGCTCCCAGGTCGTTTCATTGGTAGAATGATGCTTCCAAATTACTTTAACCAGAGTAATGATTCTATTTCTTAAGATCTTCTCTTTTTTATCAATAATCCGAATGGGCTCTTCCTTGTAAAATAAGTCTTTCTCAATCACAATCGGCTCATACTCAATGACATGAAAGTATATACCTGATCCCTCTCATGTCATTGAGTATGAGCCGATTGTGATTGAGAAAGACTTATTTTACAAGGAAGAGCCCATTCGGATTATTGATAAAAAAGAGAAGATCTTAAGAAATAGAATCATTACTCTGGTTAAAGTAATTTGGAAGCATCATTCTACAAATGAAACGACCTGGGAGCTAGAGGAAGAAATGAAGAAAGGTTATCCTCATCTTTTCGCTTAATGAGGTATGATAAATTTAGAGGACTAAATTTTCTTTTAAGAAGGGGAGAGTGTAATATCCCCCATTTTTAAAAATTTAATAAATGCTTATTTGTAAATATGAGGATTATTTAATAATTTTTTATATTAAATAATATTATAATAGAAGTTTAATATGATTTATGAAAGTTTCAGATTTAAGTTATAAAAAAAAAAATTTAGTGGACATGTGTCACTAGCTAGCCTAATGGTGCCACCTAAGTTTGCTCTAAGGATGACACCTAGCACTTTTCATGCATGCTTGCCACCTTGAAACTTTACAACTCTTGTGTTAACAAAAAGTAATTAAGTAAGAGATTAAAGGAGAAACTAAATGTAACCTTCAGATCCTGCATCCAACGTGAGTTTAAGAAGAGAAGAGAAGGGAAGAAGAAGAAGAAGAGGAATTGAAGAAGAAGATTTGATTGAGGTTTTGCATCAACTCCCCCCATTTGGGAATCAAATTTGTTTAAGGCAAGTGTTCTAACCTCTTCCTACAGAACTCCTAATCTTTGTTTTTTATGGTCACTTGATTCAACTGTCTATAATCAATACAAAGCCTCAACGTCCCATCCTTCTTCTTAACTAATAGCACTGGAGCACCCCACGGTGAGACGCTGGGTCGAATGAAACCCTTATCTAACAATTCTTGTATTTGCTTCTTCAATTCCTCGAGCTCGAGTGGTGCCATTCTGTAGGGTGGCTTAGATATTGGGGCTGTCCCAGGGACCAAATTAATAGCAAATTCTCCCTCTCTATCTGGAGGTAAACCAGGCAATTTATCTGGAAATACATCAGGGAACTCTTTGACCACTGTAATTTCATTTAGGTGGCACCATTAGGCTAGCTAGTGACACATGTCCACTAAATTTTTTTTTTTATAACTTAAATCTGAAACTTTCATAAATCATATTAAACTTCTATTATAATATTATTTAATATAAAAAATTATTAAATAATCCTCATATTTACAAATAAGCATTTATTAAATTTTTAAAAATAGGGGATATTACACTATGTCACGCCCCCCTGAATTATCGCATTCAGGAAGTGTGACCCTGTCTAAAAATCAATAATATTATAATTGATCATCAATTCAATCCAGGATCCAATCTATCAATTTGAGGATACTAAGAATCATTCAAAAATCAATATTCACAATTCATAAACATGTACATTACATAAATCATAATCCACTTCACTTAGAGATTCACAAAATCCAAAGACAAGTCAACTAAACATCAACCACAACACAAATCCATAATCATAGAAGTATATACAATCACAAAAAGATAATTATTTACCATGAGTTCTTATCCTTACATATCTTAAACTTATCATTCCATACACATGAGCGGTCCTTTGACATTTTACAACACATAAGTATCAACAGATCCTTAACATTACATCAGAAGTAAAGTTTACTATACAACAAAAACCATCATCCAACAAAGATTAGCTTAAAAATCTTCTAGCCTTTCACTGCTTTAACCCAATTCTAGCTTTTCAGTGCGTGACAAGCTACCCTGAAAAATTTATATAGCAACGGGGTGAGCATAAAGAGCTCAGCAAGCGTCTAACATATCCATGGCAATAGGAGAAGTTCAAGCAAGCTTAGTATCAAGATACAAAAGTAGAAATACAAGTGTTCATTTGAAGTCATCTCTTTTGATATAAAATCACAAAGGTTTACCTCGTTCAAAAACAGGCATTAGACATAACAATAGGAGAAAGGAAATTAGAGCATTTCATTGGCAAAGGAAGCATTTAGGCATGTATCAAATGGCACATGAAGTATTTAGGTGCATATCCAAAGGTATAAGAGTGTTTGGGGGCATAATAATGACAAACGAAATACTTCAAAGTATAACAAGTGAACCGAATAATAAACACAAGCTTGTATGTCATTCTTGATGTAGCATGCATTCCATTTTTATCCAAAGCATAATATGAACTCATAAACAAAACTTTGGATATCATATCAATGAGCATAGATGGCGCTGTGGGACCACATACATAATGTGATTCATCCATTTCTGGATGACCACCAAGCATAAGTCTCCCACGTCTGGGAGTTCCATCCACCCACGTCTGAGTGAAGTCAATGGGGCCGGCAGAGCAATCGCGGGCTCTAAGCATAACTCCCTTTACCATTTCTGGCAAAGGTTCACAATATCCCATAAGACACCAGAGTACAAAAGGGTAGTATGAACAATAACATTGACACATATCAGAAACACATGCGGAACAACGAAGATATGCATGTGCCTTATCAAACAAGGAAATACAAACAAAGCATTACATAATAACTTTCAGTTATACAATAATTTCAGGATGAACAATACAAGAACTTCAAAGGACTAATATAAAGCTCAATTGAAGAAGAATTTAGTAGAAATCATATTTACAATAGGATGAAAATTGAATAGGCAAAACCCAACAAAGTTTTCAACTATGACAGAATTTGAATGGTACGTTTTCTGAATTGTTCGAGTGACCAAACATACTCCAAATCACTAAAAATAGGTGTCATTGGAAAGCTGTTTCAATCTATTTTCAGATAAACTCAGATTCATAATTTTTTGGAGTTCTTAACAGGAAGTTACAACAAATAGAGTAAAGGAAGGTCAGAATTGATCATCCCTGTTTTGCAGACTTGATAGAATCGATTTAAACAGAAGTTTTAGAAGGCAAACATACTTCAAAATTTCCAACTAGGTGTCAAAAGAAAGATACACGAATCTAGTTTCCAAGGAACTAAGTTTTGCTTAATTCAGAATTTTCTCTAGAGAGTTATGAGCAATTTAGTAACAGAAGGTCAGAAATTTCAATCCCTATTTTACAGAATCTGTAGGGTTAATTGCAACAGAAGTCTTAGTAGTCATTTAAACTCCGAATCATTCAATCTTAGTGTCAAAATAAAGATATTTGAGTCTACTTTCAAATGGAATAGGTTTTGTCTAAATCAGAGTTTATTACAAAATATTATGACCGAAATATTGAATAGATTTTCTCTGACAAATCGATTTTCTATTTATATTTTAAATTATTCTAATTTTAGGATTCTCCGAAAGACATTGCTGGTTGGAAAATTTTAAGATTTGGTCCACAGAACACAGTTATTGGAGGATACGTCATCCCTGACACTTTGTGATTGGGGTCCACCTAAATAGAGTTACATGTTTGCTCTCTATTTCCACGTTCCTCGGTCTCTCCTTTTGTTTGTTATCCCTTCCCCCTTCGTTCCAATCTCTTTTTCTTTTTCTTTTTGTTTTTTTTCTCTTCTAAATTCATATGAAGGTACGAAGATATCTGCCTCTTTCTGGCGTCTCGATTCCCCACCTAATTCTCATTTCATCTCTCATCTTTTCCTCCATCCCAGGTAGAGTAACCAGCTGAACCCTTTCCTGTTCTCATCTCGATCGCTTGCTTGTGATTCTTTGCAACGCGTAGAGTAAATCTGTTTTATCTCGTGCTGCATCGATGGCTGATTTGAGCACCATTCTGTGTCATTTATTTCCCACACATGATATCGGCAAGTTTGTTTTGCAAAGTTGAATGACGATATTCGGATTTGGGGGAAATTGGATTTCTGACTAAGAGTGCAATAGTTTTGTGTCTGAAAACTATTTCTTTTAGCCAACTTTCGTTTTACGTTTTAAATTTTTAGTCATGGGCTTCTTCCCCTTTTCAAAGTTGGAGACCTTTGTTTGGTTGTGTCTTTAAGCTTCAAATTTTATGTATTTTTTCTTCCATTTCAGTTAAGTTATTTTGATTGTGAAGAGTCAATCCGATGTATATAGCAAACCTAGAGAATTGCTTGGTAATAATTATTCATCTAGGACAGACAGAAAGGTAATTGCTGCATAGGAGAAAAAGAGTAAGGTTAT
The DNA here is from genome assembly GCF_036884655.1 of Musa acuminata AAA Group. Lineage (NCBI taxonomy): Eukaryota > Viridiplantae > Streptophyta > Magnoliopsida > Zingiberales > Musaceae > Musa > Musa acuminata. Next base: position 36,051,493 of record NC_088349.1, read on the forward strand.
AAACGTTGAGTTGTTTAATCATCTGCAGTAACATCTTAGGGACGTATTTATTCCTATACAGAAGGCTAATTGAACTCCAGGGATGAAGGAAAATAGCAAATTATTAATGACAATATGGGGAATATGTAGAACTGTTTCTTGAATGTTAAGGTCAGAATGCAACTAATGAGCTTGATTAACTGCTCAGCTATTTTATCTACCAGAAGCTTCTGTTCTAACTAACCTTGTAGAGGGTTGACATCTGGTTTTAGTTTGTAGTTAATATTTGAAAGATATTCAAACAGTGATTAAAATGAATGGTGAAAGTAAGCATTTGGAAGATCGACTTGAACCTGTGTGCTTTGGAGAGAAGAAAGAAAAAGTAACAATAAAGGAAAATAAACCAAAGAAGAAGAGTATTTATCCAAGAAAGATGTTGTGAGATGTACTTTCTGATCATTTATTAACAAACATATTTGTATTTCTTGTTCCGATTTCATGACGGATTCCCAGGTAAAAACCTTCGGACCCTCAGTAAGAAGTCATCCTCTACTTTGTGTTAAATGTTCCCAGGTAAAAACCTTCAGACCCTCAGCTTTCTCTTGTTAAATGTTCTTTCCATGCTAGACAAGAGAAAAGAAACTTTCATTCAAATTCTTATTGTTCCAATTTCATTTTCTTAACTGTCAGTTAGATCCTAATATTATTATAGCATTTAAAATAGAAAAAATAAAATCCGTTAGTAATTGAAGTCCCTAGCAAAATTGCAACTTGAAGTCTTTTACATGCTTGTTCCTTCTTTTGTTATATTTTCCGGTGATAACTTCTGAACCAGGTTACTGGAGTTGAGCTAATCGAATTAGAAACTTTCACGTGTTTCCAACTGAGAAACTAGGAATTTAGGTGATTTGCCATGAATTTCCTGATGTGTTTGAATTCTTATTAACATGCTTGGATTTTGAGTGGGTCATGAGTGCATTTCACTCTTGGAGTGGGCAATCTTTACTGGAGTTATTTATAATAAAGTTTTTATATATCTTTCATTTTTTTTCTCACACTTCTGATTCTACTTGATTCATCTCATTCAATAATGCATTTATTGGTCTCCTTTAATTGTCCATACCATTTCAAATGGTTTTTTACCTAAAATAATATTAATGAGCATGAATCAAAATGTACTGCAGGTAGTCTGATTGTGATATAAAATTGATTTAAGTATATATCTATAATTGTCCCAAAAATTACTAATTGAATTTACCAGTTGAAATTCAAGTATAATCTTTGTTGACTTGAAATTGCCCTGCATATTGGACAATCAAAATGCTGCATTGTGATTGGTGTTAACCAATCATCGCCATGGTGCATACTCACTGTGCTGCTAGAACTTTGTCAACTTGTACACTACACAATTTAGTTGCTGATACAACTTGTAAATTTGTTGGCGTAAACTGGAGCATGTAGTCCCTTCCAAAGTCATGAGGATCCATCCTCTTTTCAGGAAGTCTCTCATCAAAGGCCATAACACTCAGATCAATTCAAATCTACAACACTCATGAGTTTCTTGGTCCACATCCTACAATCTACTTCTACTGCAAAGGAGAGAACAAGACAATCTTGCCTGATGTAAAGGAGAAACATTTTTTATATATTTTCTATGGTGAAGAATCCTGGCAGGTCTGTATTTAGGTTTCCTTTCATTCTACTTGTGTTTGCACTCTTAGTTATCAACTTTCCTACTACTTTCTTGAGAATATTCAAACAATCATATTGACTATAATTATAAGCAACTAGGTAAATCTATCCATTATCCATGAGCATGTTGATTCTGTTATGGTAGTTGGAAGAAAATTAATGCCCCTTTTTATGATCAATACAGATTGAAGCAATTAATGAACAACTCATGTGATCTTTGTGTTGCACATTTTATTAAAGAATCTCAACTCAAATATAGGATTCTAATATAGGAATACACAGTCTTTTGTGCGTTTTAAGAATGAAAAAATGGTTCAACAATTTGAATTATTTATGATTTGCTTGAATATTGAATATATCTTCAAGTCTCAGTTTCTGATCATAAACTAATTTAATGTAGTAACTAGTAAGTAGATATTTCAAAGGTACATTTGGTCTTCATACATTTCTTGTTGGAAAATTTTCTTTGTCAAAGTTCATGATAATGATAGGCCTTGCATGGCAGAGTACAAGTTCATTGTGAAGTCCTTTTATTTGCTTATACTGCTTTTCTTTCTTTCTCTTTTTTGTGCATGTATATTGTGCTTCATTCTTTCATGTTTTGTCTCCATCGCAACTAAGATAAATAATTCTTAGGTGATTGTTTCACTGGATAATTCAGGAATATTTCATTGTGTTGCTAATTTTGGTTCACATGGACTGTCATATTGGGCATGACCATGAAACAAATACATCACAAGGCCTTGACATTTAAAAGATTTTTTTCAGCCCATGGGATATTTAGGAATTCATTATATATTTCTCTCTCTGATAGCATAACAGCATTCTGAATTTGTTGGATATCTATCCGGGTTTAATTCATTTCTATAGAATTCATGTATTTTCCTTTATTCCTTTTGTCTAGTTTCTTCCAACATTGGTTTTTTACTTGAGGCTCTGCATTTTTAATGTCTGAATCAAAGTCCATTGAGCTTCAATAGCTAGTTAGCAGATGCTTTTTGGTTCATTTATTTTTTTCTTAAATTTTCTTAACCAATAATTTCCAAGTGGGAAAATCTTGTTGTTAATGTTTGATACTAACATAAACAGTAGATAATTTGACAACGACAAACCTTCAACATGTGCTGTTGAACAATTGGTCTCAACCTCTGTCAAAATTTAGAACTGATCAAGCTGAGCATAAGCCGGGTTATATTTGACTTGGGTTATTACACCCTGGCTGGTGATCATCATGAGCAAAAATCCGGAGGAAATATTACTTTCGCAGCTGGAATATTAGTAAGCCTTTAAAACTGATACAGCACTTAATGTTTCTACAGGCCAATCATTGTCCTCTCACCTCCCAAATCCTCTTTGTTTGACTTGACCTTTTTCTCCTATTATCTCAACTTGTATTTTTCACCTATTTTTTAGAGTTGAACAACTGCAATGCTGCCCAATATGGTATTTCTAACTTTGAAAAGCATAGGATGCATTTCTTTGAAGTATTTAACTTTGATGCATAATTTTATTTCCAGCCACTAACAGAGCTTCCAGGTAAGAAGTGCAAGCGATGTGGTTTGTATGAGTTTGACACAATAAAGTCCGATGATGTGTTCGATGAGTGGGACCTTTGCTTGGATGATTTCATAAATGGTATATCCATACATTATAAAGCAAAGCAATTCAATGCCACATTGTTATGTGAGGATTGTCAAGTTGCCACCGGTAAGAAATTCCCATTGTTCATGTAATTTTCACTGCTAAATATTGATTTTCTATGATTCTGTAAACCCTAGATGCCTTCTTTAGCAGTTTCCATTTAATTGCACATGTTCTTGCCTGTACTTGTGTCAATTTTTTTATTTTGATGATAAACCACTTACTATCAAATATTGTCTTAATGATTTTCTCATAGCATAAAAATATCTTTAATTCCACTTATTATCAATTGCACATGTTCTTTTGTTTGTAATTGTATTTCTGAATATTCCACTTTAATTCCACTTTCATAAAAATCAAAAATAAAGAAGGATGCTTAGTGGGAACAAATCTAAAAACACAAGAGGAGCCTTGTCTCGAAGGAGAAAGGCAATAGGTGAATTGTTTCCCAATTTGTCAGAGGCGTCTCAACTGGAGCTCAGTATTGGCAGACTGATCCTGTGTGATCTATCCAGCAACTCTTCGATAGTTCAATCTCATAGATCAAGTGAACAATGCTCCAAATCTGAGGTCAATTATATGATTCAATTTCTGGAATCAATCAAAGATCACAAACATTAAGTAAACTTGCTCTTAAACCATGGTATCATATAGAAGATAATTTTTAGATAAGGATTCATGCTTTGGAATTTTCAGAATTAAGGAAGCTTTTTATTTCCTGAAATATGAAAAATAAATTTCCAAAATATAAAATGCATGAACATTGTTACTTGTTGCACTATCAGATTTACCAATGGCAAACATTATCAACTCCAGCTGCAATATAGCCATTCATGTATTTTTAATATTGCTCATTTACTTGTGAGCTCTGCTATGGTAAAAATGTCATCTTAAACTCTTTTTTGGGGTCATAGATTCTGCTCAAACTTCTAGCTCAAGTGACGGATCTGCCAACAAAAAAATCGACCTCATCCTGGTAGTAGTAATCAGTGTGTTGGTTTCAATAATGGCTACTATTGTAACAGTAGGTGCATAGCAGAAGAGGAAGAGGGAGAAAGATCAAGCACATTTTCTAAAGCTCTTCGAGGAAGGCGATGACCTTGAAGATGAATTGGGTCTAAGTATGTGATTCAATAATCTCTTGCTCAGCTGAACTTCTCTAATCATGATTACCAGTAGTAGCATGAGAAAAGCTTCCATGGATGTAATTCTACAAGTCCAAATTTTGAAGTTTACTAATTTACTTACAGAGAAGACAATTTTTCTTTGAATTATGGAAAGAGTCATTGTAATTGTTTGTATCTCAGACCACCACGACCATATGCTCATGTTTGTTTGGTGTAACTTGGTGTCTAAGAGGTCGATATCAGTCTTACATTTGTTGTCGACAGGATGAGCAAATTTGAGCTTCATTAGATTAGATGTTTCTCTCTCTTTTTTTTATCCTTATGCCATAGGCATCCATTTCTGTTGATTTGCTCCTTAGGCTCCTAATTGTAGGGTCAAAGGAACAACCGGATCAAATGTGTAGGGCGTATTTAGGAACATATTTACATTTTTAATATGAATATTATATATTGAGACTTGTCGCTTTCAAGGGGTCTACTTATTATGATCATTGCATATTACAAGAAAGTCAAGGTGTATTTGAGAACTTATTTACATTCTATTTAGAGAAAGAGATTTGAGTGAATATGCATTTGGAATGCTTGGAGTGTTTAGTTCACAATAGATAAAATTTATATTTTAAAAATTTATTAAATATAGTGTGACAAATTTATCTTTATATTATTTTTAATATTTATTAAAAAATAATATAATAAGTAAATAAATATAAATTTTATTATTTTTAATATTATTCAAAATTAAAATAAATTAATAAGTAAATAAAATTTATTTTTGTGTGTGTGTGTGATCTTATAAAAAAATTTGTATGGCCCAAATATATAATAAATAAAAATATAATTATATAAATAAATAAAATTTTACCTTATAGAAGATATATCTACAAGGTTAGGGTTTCTATTTATATAATGGTAACATTATGATTTTAAGAATGTTATAGGGTGGTACAATGAGAATTTTAAATATTTTCACTAGTATCCCATAAATATTATAATACTAATTCTATCATAATAAATACGTTCTAAAAAAAATTACCAAACATCAATTTACATTTAAAATGTATATTTAAATGTGTTTCATATGAGATTGTAACCTCCATAATTAAATTCTTGTTTCTTAACTAAAATAGTGTTAACTAAAATTAGTTATAGTTAGTGTTTATAATATATACCTCTAAATCAGGTATTATTTAATAATTTAAATTTAAAACAAAATTAAAATTTCTTACCTTTGTTTTGAAGCCCTCCTCTTCCCCCATTTTATATATGGTTTACTCCTTTTCATCCACTGCCAAGACATCGACGTGGGAAAGAATTGTGGGGCTCTTATACTCAAATTTTTTTATATTACTTTTTCTTTAATTTAATTATGAATATTATTGATATTATTGTTTAATTATCCATGAATACTAGTTACTTTCATTTTTTTTAATGTATAAAAAAAAGGTGATATGATGCATGATTTACTTCTAGAATTTAGTAGAAAAGAGGGGTATTAATTAATGAAACAATGAATTATTTAGGAAAATAAGGAGATCAGGTTGGTAATTATGGAAGCGATTGCGGAAATTAAAATTAAAATTAACTATAAATATGGATTTTAAAAATAATTATGAAATTTTTTAGTAGATAAATGTTATATCAGAAAATAAAATGGTACCAGAATAAATTAGTATTTAATATACTAAGATACTCGAATAAAAAAAGACTATCAAATGATGTTATATCAGGCATTGTCAATATTTCGAAGTGTGAGAGACTATAGCACTCCAAAATCTAACGTCATATAAAAAATGAGCTAAGATATGAATAAATTTATGAGGACCAGATGATTTTATTACCATGAGCTTAAATATTTTTTTATCAACTATTCAACCTCAATAATAAAGGACGAGCATGTAAGTCTTGAAGGCAATGCATTATTGAAACATACTATGATTTGATTTCATGTTATGTTTAGACGTTAACTAAACATGAGTTCGGAGACTCTAGCGTTAATTCTTGTAGGGAGATCTTATGTCTCTGAATCCCTGTAGATCTTTAGGAAAAGGTGAATGAAGTCAAGCGTCCTCCTCTCTAGCAGTGATCCAAAAAGACTCTAGTCTATAAATTTCCTCTTATTTATGGAGGTCTCATATCAACTTAACCTTAATGGATCCTGCCATATTGGGTATTGGATCTTCATCCAACTACCCAAGTCTCTTAGATTAGTGGATCTCTATCTTATAATATCTCATTAGCTCTTATTAGGTTTCATTCATAGGATCCAATAATTTTGAGACTTATTGGATATCCAATAAGATAGGGGTTCTGACGGATATCTTTTATCTGAATCTCTATTCATCGTAACGCCTACCATATATGTGTGATCCCCTAGACCCAATATCGAGTTGGTCATGAGTCATACCTATCAGAACTTCTTTTGACTCAATGAATTATTATTTCTATAATAATTCATTCACTCGACTCATTGCGGATGTATTAGGCCACTATATCGTAATCCTTAGACGATAAAGGGGAATCCAATCTATTGTACTTATTCGTCCTCAGTTATCGTATACCTATAATCCCTCATTTATCTAATATCTCAAAAATCGTATATTAGACACGGTGTTGTTAGACCCATACGATTTCTGCTAGAGTCTCGCTGTAATCGGATTCTTTCAGATAACTCTTTCTCTCTCAATCTGAATGATCATGACCAGGGATTTGTTTAAGAAAGAATATATGGGATATTCCTCTCATGATACTGAGAGTGGATGATCCTCTATCGACACTGAATAGTCCTCGTAAGATTGGCTACCACTCTTGATGACCGGTTGTACTAGATTTGGAACTTCTAAACAAGTTTAGTATCAAAGAATATAGTACTTATACAGGACAACCTTGGTGTCTCAAGTCTAAGGACCAAATACACCATTGGGACTATGGAATCATTGTCTAACAATAAGACATCATTAACCATCCAACATTCCGTAAGTGGATCAATTAATGAACTCATTCTTCAATGAGCACTTATACTGTATCCCTAGTATCCCCACACGAGCAGCTATGATATAAACTATATCAATCATATGGGCGGGTATATAACACACAAGTATGTTTGGTTATCTCGATGTGTCTGTCGAGTAATAGATTATTTAGGATTCGTGTTTAAAAACGAATCGGTTTCATTATTGTGATCTCATCACGATTCAATTCTCATTACACGGATCAATGAGTATCACAAGTAACACATAATATAAGATGATAAAATATTAAATAATAATAATAAGTAAAAAGACTACGTATCGAGTCACACGTGTTATCACCCATGTGATTGACTTATAAGACATTTATGACTAGCAATAGTATACCACGATAAACGAATATTCGATGAATATAAATGGTGAACATGCAATTTAATTTTAGGATATTACTTACTATCTATAATCATATTATCCAGAATAAATATTTATTTATGTCGGTCTTATAAAAAAATGGGTTTCTTGCTATGAGCTTCAACTCGAAATTGGATTTATCGATTCAGATGATAATATATGTTATGCTATTTGTATTAATGTTTCTAAATCGAGCCTTCAAGGAGCCACACATGGTCAAGCAAAGTCATGTTCGAGCTTGTCTTGTCGAGGAAATTAAACACAGTTTCACTTTTGAGTTCGACTCGGTCGTCACGTAGAACAAGCGGAATCGGAGTCAAATTGTGCTCGGCCTCAAATAATTGCAGAACATCGGGTTAATCCGACGCCCTCGCTACGAACCCACCCCGTTACTCAACGGATGAGGGCGATGCTTTGTGGGCTCCACCGCAAAAGACTACCTCTGCGACGAGGGGCGATTTGGTAGCATGTTGTCTCATCAGTCGGTGACGATCTACGAAGCCGTCGGTCCGCAACCCAAACCACATGGCTCGAGCGTGCTTGATCGAACCGCGATAAATAACGTGAGATGGGCGCGTCTCGCTGGTCGCTAAAACCATTGTTTCGATCCTTTTTTCCTCTCTATCTCGCCCCGCCGGTGGAGAGAACAGCGAGGGTTGAAAAGGATCAGCCGTACGAGGCGAAAAAAACATCCCAAATTTCTCCGGGGTTTCTCCAATTCTTCGCCGATTGGTCTCTCCTTTTCTTTTCAGATCTCCATCTCTCCGTTCCTTCCGTAGTTCCTCACCTTTTATTTCGTATCTCAACTGCGAGGAGTCAAAGTTTTCCCCCTCTGTTCGATTATTTTTCTAATTTTCGTTTCTTTTTTGCTCTCTTTCCTCTCGACGTTTGGCTGTTTGCTTCTGATCTGCCAGAAAGGAGCCCTCTTGACGCAATCGTCGGCCTCAAGAGGCCCTTTTTTTGGGGGGGTATTTAGGGTTTCGTTTATGTTTGCTTGTTTCTGGTCGTCTTGAATCGTAGTCGTAAGTGCTTGCATCGGATTGTTTGATTCAGTTCTCTGAGGAAGTTGGTTCCGGTGGGATGACGAGTCAGGGCGTTGAGCCTGTCGTTGCTGTTGATTCAAGATCCACTGAGGTAATTATGCTTTATTGTTACCATCTCACTTTATATATTTCTTTTGTTTTATGGAGTAGGAAGGAAGTAAGTAGTTGTATGTATTGGAAGAAAAGCAATTTGGAAAGTATGTTGCTCAACATTAGCACCCTCAGGTAGTTCTGTAGATTCCAGTGTTTATACAGAAATTATAAGCTGCGGCATCTGGTGTGGAGATATATAATTTGTTAATCTGGATAACAAGTAGGTTAATTAGGATTGGTTGCAAAATCTGCATGGCAGTTCCTGGTACATCCGTTTGAGGCTTTATCTCCTCTGGTTGTAGGGTTTGCATATGTTTACCCTTCCTAGATCTCGCATTGGCCGAACTGTGGATTGGCCATCCTTTTTACCATATTTCTAGGAACACTTATTTTTTCTTATATAATTTGTTCATTGCTATTCTTTGTTTATTAATTTCAGGCCTCACTTAACATTTGTTTCCCTTTTCTTTTTCATACTTCTCAGGCTGTAGATGTAGGTCAACCTCATGGGTCTTCATACCCATCTTCACATCCTGGGCCGCAATCTTTGCCTTCTTCATCAGGACAGTTGACTGTTTCAAGCTCTGGCTATCATTATGATCCACAAAGACAGATGTCTGTCTCGGGAGATACTCAAGAAGGAATTAACACTGCATCTCACGCATCTACCTCAACTAATCTAGGTGCAGAGAATGCAGCACAAGCATATTCTGGTTATGTGCCTTACTCAAGTTCTACTGTACCATATAACTATACTTCAGTGGGATACCAAAATTCCTTTTATGGTTATCATCTACAAGGCAATGATTCATCTACTCAGCAAATCGGAGGAGATCAAAATTCAGGTGCTGCTTATCAGCCTCTTAGCACATTTCAGAATTCAGGGTCTTATGTTGCTCCTACTAGTTATTTAGGCACTTATTACAATGCTGGTGATAATCAGACTGGGACAGGATATGAAACTAACAGCTACAATTATCAGACAAGCTTATGGAATGATGGAAATTACCATAGTTATCCATACCATCATTATTCGAGCTACACAACCTCATCCACAAGTTCGGCTCAGAGTTCTGCTACTATATCTGGAAATTCTCTTTATTATCAGCAGCAGTATAATAACTGGCCTTACTATCAAAGCCAACCTGCACCTATTGTCAATGGTGCAGCAGGGTTAGAGAATACATCTGCTACCAGTCTTCAGTCTGCTGGATACTCGGCTGAAGGTGCTAGTAGTGGTTATCCCTATATCAGTAACCAGCCACCACCACCTGGCACAACATCATGGAGAGAAGATTCTAGACCCTCAGGGATGCCTTCTTTTCAGGTATGAACTTTTGACAGCTATTTTTGTTGGAGTCTTGTCCCACTCTCTTTCTCAGTATGAGCACTATTAATAAGGTTTGCTCTATGATCATACAAGGAGGTGTTTTGGCTGGTATGTGCTGATGATAAGTTATTGACATGGAAATTTGTGCCATGTTGATTTCATCTTAACATAGCCCTGGCAAAATATTTGTCTTTCATCATGAGGTCCATGTGATTTGCAACTTGCTACCAAGTAAATATAGTGGAGGCTTTTTGCTGTTACAGCCCTAGCTAGCCAAAGAGAAAATATAGCAATAGTTAATCCTTATGTAATATATTAATTACGAAATACAACATATTATTCATGGCTAAATGTCTATGTTAGTATGTCCTTTTTTTTGCTAAATGGTGAACTATTTCTAGGTGTCTTAACCTGCAGCTGCAACATTTGATTTTAGGAATCATGCACTTGGTTTATAGATGTCATGAGCTTGGTTCATACATTTTACAGTCTCAAAAGCTTTTTGGAGGTTTTTTGTGACCACATTCTTTTTTGTTTTATCATGCATGGCATGTCAAAAAAATGACAATCTCTTTCGATATAGTCTTTGACAATCAATTAGCTTTTTGTTATAAAGTCTAATGTTCATTATATGTTGGAAAGTAATTGTCTAATCATTGAATATCCAATTTTTTTTGGTAGATGTGTTATTCTGTTTAAGCAGTTAATTTATTTGGTTCAGTGTGCTTTTTATATTATATATGTAGTCCAGGATGTTACTTATTAGTTGGATCTATTTCTTTGATGATTACCTTGTACTATATTTTGTGACATTTGACCTCAACAATGCTTTGTCATGTCAGCATAACCAACTTTGTGCTTCTTGTTCTTAGGTCAGATGTAGGTAATGAGCTTACGACCACAGCATGTCTAATTTAAGATGCAGTAACGTGTAGAAAGTTGGATGCTAATTTTTATGCAGAATACTATGGCTTTTAATTGGTTTCTGTAATCATTGAGGTGAATCTAATTTTGTTACATGCGTTATGCAAAAATACATTTCACGCTAAGGTAGAATATAATTTTTTGTTTTTAAGGATGACCACGAAGTTTTCTTTCAAATGAAAAGCTGAAGTTTGGTTCTCTTTTGCTATGAAACTTGTGACAACCTTTTTAGATACATAATAATCTTTTGCGTGTTGTGTCCCTACGACTTGAGAATAATCATTATGTGCATCATGGAATGCTTCAATTGTGAGGTTATCTTTTATCTGATCTACATCTTTTTTATATGGTCTATGCAAATTGCTACTGATTTTGGTTATGTGCTTATTTTTTTTAATGCTGATAGGGAAAAGAAGCTGTTACACCATATCATTTGAATAAAAATTGGGAAGCTGTTGCGCCAGGAATGCAGACCCACCATATTAATCAGTCCTCATACTTCCAGCAACCCTTGAACTCGACTCCTCTCCCAAATGAGAAACATGCAAATGAACAAAAGGTTCTTTATTCACTAGCTCCCAACTTACAACATGCTGCTTCCAATCAGGTACCTGAGAATTTTCAGCCGCCACTACAAACAGTCCCCTTGACAGAGACACGCCAGGTAAGTAAAATGCAGATTCCTACAAACCCTAGGATTGCTCCAAATGTGGGAGTCAGCATGCTGAAAACCCAGAAGGAAAGCTGCATTGTCAGTGCAGCAACAAAACCGGCTTACATCAGTGTTTCAGTGCCCAAGCCCAGTAATCAGTCATCTTCAGAAGATGATGCTGGGGCGATCACCAAGGTGATCATATCCTTTTTTTTAAACTCAGTCTTCTAGTTTGTTTAGCAGAGCTGCAGAAGTATTTATGTTAAAGGCTTTTCTCATTTTTAATTGTCTATTTTCTGAAACAATATTTATATAGTAATTAAGAAATTGACCTACTCAGTTGTTTTAGTTGTTCTTTTTGCTTCTTGGAACTGTCTTTTCTTCACTTTCTTTAGCTTGGTTTTCCGATGGCTTCATCAGGGAACATTTTCTCCGTCATTTTGTGCTTATGTGGAGAGGTCTTTTGCTCGTTGCAAGGATGATGCCCAAAGGTCTGCTAATCAAAGCATATTGAAGCAGGTTGAACCTTGTTTTGGATACTCAGTTATCTTGTTGTTGTTTACTATGCAATTTCTCTCCTCCAAGCGGGGAACGTATATATCATGCTCTCTGTCTTTAATGGTATATACTATATACTACAAATTTATTCACCTGTCACTGAAATATTTTAATTTAGGCGAAGCTACATTCTGTTTAGTATAAGGAAATCCTAGACAAGGATTTTCATGTAAACAGATAGTTTTCTTTTTTCCTTTTATGTTTGAAGTTAAAGAACAGAAAGTTATTTTGTGGAAATTTGGACTACAAATTAATTTGAAAGAAGGATTAAAAACTTAACTGTTCATTTTCAATGAAATTATTTGAGAACTATACAATTTCTTGTTATTTTGGTTGTTCTACTAAAAATTAATGGAAACAAGGTTTTCTAAGGAAAGCATTCTGTCTAGGGTTTTCCATGCAACAGAAGAATATTAACACCATATGTTTTTTTTATTTGAAATTTTACGCTTTAGTTGGTAGGACTATTGGAGCAACAATACTTTTAAAATTTTGATAGAATTTCCAATAAGCTACATCTGAAGGAACTGATTGCTAGAAACTCTTATCATGAATAGTAAAATTTGGCATAACTTTATTAAGTTCAATTCATGATTCAACACAGTCTTGGAATGTGGAGGAAGTTGAAGGTGTACCTGTAATGATCCACAAATACATAATTTTGCTCTCAAGAAATAAGCTAGACATCTTTTTCTACTTTTGCACTTCAGTGCTAAAAATATTACTTTTAATATGTATATTTTGTGATATTGATGGCTTTCTACAGGGAGAAATTTTCCATTCTGGAGTGCCAGTAACTTGTGATAGACGTTTGATGCTGTTTGATCTGTAAACTACTTTGATATATTTATTCGTTACTTTATTTTTTTTCCTCTTTGTTCTGTATAGATGATTACCATGGCAACTGCTGATGGAACACTTTTTACAAAAAATTGGGATACTGAGCCACTTTTCTCCTTGCCAGTTGATCAGAGGTATGTCACAACTTATGCATATCAGGGATTCTTAAGCTGCTTCATACTCATTCTAAGATTTATCTCAACTATTCCTTGGATGTTGTGTTAGCTGTTCAATTGAAGACTAGTTTGTGGTTATCTAGGAATTGATAACATTTTGGTTGTTAGTTTCAGCATTGGTTGAAAGACAAGCGTTTGAAGTATATAACATCTACTATTTAATCTTAGTTTTGAAATATTTTACTTCATTGTGGAAAGTGGCATTAATAATTGGGTTGAGCATTAATGGCAACAACGATTGGAAAGTCAAAGTATATAAAATGCACCATATCAAGCTTTACAACATCAGGATCAAGATTAAGCAAAGTAGGGGCAGTTATAAATAAATATAAAATGTCAGAATATCAAAATTAAAGATTTTTAAAAATAGCAAAAGAATTTTTAAAATAAAGAAACTTTCTCCCATGTTTTTGCCTTGTGTCATTGCTTGCATTGCTAGCTGCATCACCCTTTGTGCACCACATTTGCTAGGATCACTTGAGTTGCAATATCAGTATAATCTATTTTTCTCACATTGCTTTCATCGACTGTACTACAACATCAAGGCCTTGAGATTCCTATCAATAGAAGGCAATGGTTTACTGACCCATGCTTGGATTAGGGGCAGTTATAAATACATATAAAATGTCAGAATATCAAAAATAAACAAAATTAAAAATAGCAAAAGAATTTTAAAAATAAAGAAGCTTTCTCCCATGTTTTTTCCTTGTGTCATTGCTTGCATTTGCTAGCTGCATCACCCTTTGTGCACCACATTTGCTAGGCTCACTTGAGGTGCAATATCAGTATAATCTATTTTTCTTGCATTGCATTCATTGTTTGTACTACAACATCAAGGTCTTGAGATTCCTATCAATAGAAGGCAAGGGTTTACTGATCCCTGCTTGGATTAGGATGAGTATAGGAGCTCCAAACCACACAGAACTACAACTGGATCTATGCCCTCATAAAGGTTAACAGAAGAGGAACTGGACTTGATCTCAGAAAATTGTCTATAATTTTTATATTATTTAATGTTCAGTCAGTTGAAAAATACAAGTATAGGGAACCTACAACAGGTCTGTCTTTTACTTTTGCTTTAAAATTCTTCATAAAAATTGGCAGCTCTTAAGTTTACTACGCACCTCAATCTTCACCATCCAACATCATGCTACATGTGAAAAGATAGAGCCATTCTTGTTGTCAATTGTATATGTGTCATGCAGGGAAATTAGTGTCAGTTATGCAGGAGCTCTTTTGTTTGTTTTTTCTCAGAAAAAAATTAGTACTTAAGGCTGTTTTGACAAATGTAATAAGTTGTCACAATATTTTCCATATCTTCACATGATCTACTAGATTACCCAGGGTTAAGGAAAAAGAAAAAGTAGAAATGGAGGAAGATAAAATTTGTGTAGATTAATGATTCTGCTGGACAAAGAATTTGGGTTTAATTGAACTTCTATGTGAAGAAGAAAGTCAATACAATTAACTATATTATGGGAGGAGAAGATTATACGGTGAAACAAATTTGGAAAAATGTCTTCCACAAAGAAAGAAAGATGATTGATTAGTCTCAACTTGGAAGATGTACTTTTCTATTCTAATTTTTTCTTATTTCTTTAGATTTTATTTTTATATGAGGGATTTATTAAAAGGATGAAAGGGTTGTACATAGTACATACTGTTATGGTTAAACAAATGAAACTTTTATTTTTCTCAATCTGCGTGACAAGAAGTTAGACTTCCATCCCTAGGAATGATTCCTTGATCCAGAGTGAGCTTCATAGTTATTCTTGATGATGCAATTCAATCCTCTATTGTTGAAGCTCGTCTAGTGTGATGCTTAGGAACTGGAGTGAATTTGTGTACTTATCTTTTCCTTTTCACTTTGTCTTCCATATGTTCAAATTATAAAAAAATAACTATTTTTTGCTCCTCTCCATGCTTTCTTCCTGCATTACCAGGTGTACTTGTGTGTAAGTTCTTACAATATCTGAAGCTTAAAATCATGTGGCATGGATGTCTGCTCCATTCTGTACCTACACAGAAAGCCCCATTGATTAATTGTTTAATTTAGCCAAACAGAACAGAATTTAATATGAACACCCATGTATACTTGAAACGTGAAATATTTTAGTAGGTACTTTGCACTTGACTACATTAATGTAAACATTTGAATGCAGCATTGAGGGGTATGGCCAGGCACTTGGCATGCATGCTGTGCCAGAAAAATGATGCATGAACAGAGTGTGATATTTGATTCTTGGTGATATGTATGTGGTTGAGACATATAGACATATGTCTCACTTTTGGTCTTATATAGAGACAAATGTCAATGAAGTATTATAATTTTACTGTTACTATTACAGTGTCTAGGGTCCGTAACTTTTAAGAAGGCTTCTTGATGGTTTTTCTCTTCTGCAGCAGTCAACAAAGTTTAGTTTCTGACTCTTCCTTGCCAACACATAAACGGAGCCCTACTAGGCGAAAAAGTCGATGGGAACCTATTGCAGATGAAAAGTTGGGTGAGAAACTCACATCTGTTGATTCTCATTCAGCAATTGATGCTAGATGGGGGCAGGTTGAAGCTGCTGAAAAAAAGGTAACTTATTTATCTATTTATTTGGTCGAAGTTGAACTTTTTTGTCAGATTTCCTTTTTTTTTGCCCAAGTCTTGTTCCTGTTCCTGGAAATCTGGACTTTTTGAAAATGTGGTGTGTTGCAACCACTAGCCTTTGTGTGCTGGTCATGTTCTTGGTGATGTCAAATTAGCTTTCAAGTGAATAATTTGTTAAGGTTAAATTGGAAATATTTTGTAAGTTCCATTTACAAAATCTTACATTACTGTTAGTATATACAAGTATGACATCATAAATGGGGTTTGCAGGTCAAGATGCAATATCCCTATTTCTATATGATGATAAATATCTGTTATTGACATTTTTGCATTTTGAGTGGTAAATAGTTTTTTGCTGATCTACAAGTATATGACCCTTTCTTATGTGGTTGGTGATACTGCAGGTTGAT
The DNA here is from genome assembly GCF_036884655.1 of Musa acuminata AAA Group. Classification (NCBI taxonomy): domain Eukaryota; kingdom Viridiplantae; phylum Streptophyta; class Magnoliopsida; order Zingiberales; family Musaceae; genus Musa; species Musa acuminata. The sequence goes on from NC_088349.1 coordinate 36,067,931, forward strand.
AGCAAAATCTCTGAGAGCAAGTCAGTTAATGGTTGGGGTGGGTTTAAGTATGCTTCCTTTCAACAGCAATCTGCTTTACAAAAATTTGGTCAGAGGCCAAACAAGAAGCAACGATTTTCTGACACTTCGAGTGTAACTGAGAATGGTGATCCTTCAAGTGATAGTGAAAAAGAGCAGAATCTAACCAAATATTATGCCAGTGCAATTGCACTAGCCAATTCACCTGAGGAAAAGAGGAAACGGGAAAATCGATTTAAGCGTTTTGAAAAAGGACAGGGAAATCAAGCTGAATTGACAAATTTTAGGCCTAAAACTGCTGGTGGTGGCAGTATGTACACAAGAAGAGCTGGCGCTTTGCTAAAAGCCAAAAGTTATGAAGATGGTTGCAACAAGGCTGTTGAAGATATTGACTGGGATTCTCTCACAGTCAAAGGGACTTGCCAGGAAATTGAAAAACGTTATCTTCGTCTTACATCTGCACCTGATCCTTCAACTGTAATAGTCATTTGCATCACTCTATACAGTTCTGATATGCATGATCTGCATACTTCATTTCTTGATGTTTCCAAGCTGTTGTTTATCCAATAAATTTTCAGAAATTCCATAGTATTTTTTGCTGTAACTGTTCTTTTGCAGGTAAGGCCAGAGGAAGTTTTGGAAAAAGCTCTACAGATGGTTCAGTCATCTCAAAAAAATTATCTATACAAATGTGATCAACTAAAATCCATTCGCCAAGATCTTACTGTGCAAAGGATACAGAATGCGCTTACTGTAAAGGTTCTCTTCTACTACCTTCTTGCTGTTTTAATGTGGAACTTTGTAGCCTATTTCGTTATTATTTTTTACTTGTGCCAGAATTGACTGGGTAACTTGAATAATATATTTTGGCAAAATTGTTCAGAATTTTCATTGTGGGACATAATGGAAGAGTCTGTTGAGTTCCATTTAATTTCATAACGCATGCTTTTATTCATTTGTTGTATACTATTAACCAATAGTCATATGCTTAGAGTTCTTTTATTTCTTGTTATAGGTGTATGAAACTCATGCAAGATTGGCTCTAGAAGCAGGTGATTTGCCTGAGTTTAATCAGGTTAGTTCACCATACCATTTGGATGTTCAACATTTCAGACTATCCGTTGTCGTTTATCATCTTACTACAGCTAAAATAGTATTGAGATGCAGAAGTTCTACATTTGGCAGTATTTGATGATGATGTTTGAACCAAGGATTGAAATATTGTATTGTACCGGAGTTTCGACATTCGCTCGGTACGGTACGATACTATATACCGAGCGGTATATCGCTCGGTATACCGTCGAGATATATATATATATATATATATATATATATATATATATATATATATATATATATATATATATATATATATATATATTAAAATAAAATAAAATAAATTTTTCGACGACGTCGCCTCTTTGCTCCCAAGGTGGGGCGACGTCGCTTATATATATATATATATATAAGTAAAAAAAAAAGTGCGACGTTGCCTCTCTTCTCCCCACGCGGGGCAACGTCGCCTTTTTATATATATATATATATATATTGTTATATATAAAAAATAAAAAAAATCTGTGATGTCGCATATATATATATATATATATATATATATATATATATATATATATATATATATATATATATATATATATATATATATAAATAAAATACTGCCTAGTAGCGGACGGTCCGTGTATTGGTTTGCTGACGGACCGGTACGTACTGCCTGGTACGAGCGATATTATTTGAAATTGAAAACCTTGGTTTGAATGTAGTCAACAAATTTCCTATTGATGGGACTCTTTATCCATCCACATGAGCTATTTTCTTCTTTCCGGAATTCTAATTTCTAATGCCCATATAATGGCTGCCATGACCTTGGCAAATTTGATATACATGTATTTGAATTTTGAACTGTATCTAATTTGCTTTGCAAGTAATTATGTATTCTCCTCCAGATTTTGCATGTTTGTTCATCCATTAGTAGATTTTATGCAGCAAAGTTATGTAGTTTTCATTGTCACATTCCATTTAGAGGGTTTTGTAGCCACAAAGCTTAGTTACATAATGAAGTTTTTTTTATCTTAACACATTATTTGAAAATAAAAGAAAAGGAGGATTATTTAGCACTTTAACAGGTGGAGATATTAAACTGAAACATGAATCAATATAAAGAGAGAAAAAAATCATTGTGGTACATTATGTTGTATTTAACCTATCCTCCACATACCCAACATGCAGTGCCAGTCACAGTTGCAAAGACTTTATGCGGAAGGTATCCAGGGGTGTTATATGGAGTTTGCTGCATACAATTTGCTTTCTATTATCTTGCACTCCAACAATAAAAGTGACCTATTGTCATCCATGACAAGGTATTTAATGTTTTTTCTTTCTTCAAATGGCTATTATATTTCCTTTGTCTTTTGCAAAGTATGTCATGACCATTTTCTATTTCTGAAATTTCATATTCAATTTGTTATCCCATAATCTAGCACGACAAATGAATCATAATAAATATTTACCATTAACAAGTCTAGTGTTCCTGTTGTTCTTTGTGTCTATATTGCCCACTGAACCATGTATCATAGAGCTGTTATCGAATTTATCTTCGAGAAACAGCTATGCTCAAGCATCCTCACCATTTATTCTAATAGAAAGCATTACAATCAGAAGTTCTGCAAAGTATGGTCTCAGTATCCAACCACCTTTTGCATTTTCTTTATTGGTTCTTCTGCCTGAAGCTATCTTCCCTTTGTAGGCTAAGCTTGAATATTTTTTTATCTTTATAAGCAATATTAAAAAAGTTGAATGCCCGGTGCACAAGATTTCTGACAATATTGGATTTGTTAATGGTCAAGTCACATTACTCTGTAAGGAAAGCGGCTGTTTTCATAATTCAGATCTTGGTCACCTAGGATGCAGAGCAACCTCTCCTTACAGTCAACACTTGCCTTTAACTTTTTATTTATCTGTATTTCTTCAATTGCATTATGAGTAACGCCTAGATCTGATTAATGCTCTTCTGCATGTTTATCTAAATGCTATTTGTTTAGTAAGGGCCATCTAGTGCCTACACTTACCCTATTAATTGCGTGCATGTTATGCTATGATAAATTGACTATTGCCTTCGTAATTTGATATGACAAAGATCTTAGTCCAACACTTTGGATGACTAGAAAACTTCCAACAAGTTTGGTCTGTCCAAATGTTGGAGCAACATAAACTGTAAATCGCACCTTTTGACTGCTTTGAGAAACATAAGCAGTTTGTCATGGGGAAATTTTATTTTATTCAACACAAACATATATTATTTAAAGATGCTTTTTACATTCATACCTTTAATGTGGCTTAATTATCTCCATCATCCCACTAATTATGCCTAAAAGACATGGCACCATCATTTTCTTTGTTAATATGTGAGTGTTTGATTGGGTATTCGAGAATGGTGTGGGAATCACATCTCATATATTTACTCTTAATAGTAATTATTATACAGTCTACTTACATATGCTTAATGTCTTCATTTTCAGGTTATCAGCTAAAGCAAAAGATGATGAAGCTGTTAAGCATTCTCTTGCAGTTCACTCTGCTGTTTCATCAGGGAATTTTATTCTGTTTTTTAGATTGTACAAGACAGCACCCAATTTAAACACTTTTCTTATGGGTACCTCCTCTTTAAATCTACTTGCTTTATCATTTTCTTTAGTAACAATTAATATTACAAGTCCTTGGATACAGATCTCTACGTGGAGAAGATGCGATTTGAGGCTGTACAATGCATGTCCAAATCATATCGCCCAGTCATCCCTGTTGCTTATATTACTTGCGCCTTGGGCTTCTCAAAAGCTATACAAATGGATGACAGTCAGGATACAAGCATAGATGGAGTTGAAGAATGTGAGGAATGGTTAAGGGCACATGGTGCTGTTCTCACTGTTGATAACAATGGAGAGTTGCAGCTGGATGCAAAGGTATTGTGCATTACCTATCTTATTTCTTTCATAGCTGCGAAACGTTTTGGTGGATGACTTCCATTTTGGGGAGACAATGAAATTGAACTTGCTAATACACAGCATACACTATTACACCAGATATGTTTCTTATTCATTTATGAGATTTACCAAAATTCCTTCAGCTGTAGTGGTATGTAGAAATGGTTTGGTAGTTATAAGAGTTCCTTGACCTCACTGCTACAGTGCTATCTCAAGACTTAGCAAGAATAGAACAACCTGGAATCATCAAAATACAGTGGTAGTTTTTTTTAAAGAAAAAGGTGTTTTTTTACTGCCACAGTTCTCACTAAATCAAAAGCAGCCTTCCATTTTCTGCAAGAGCCAAGCTAGCTCTTGCCCTATCCAGCCAAGTGTGCAGCATGTGGACTCAACACAAGCTACCTTGAAAAGAGTTGACCCTTACCTGTGATTAAGAGAACCTATCATGCTATCATCCATGAGTAGCTGTGAATTCCTGGGGCTAGACTTTGTGGAATTTGGAATGTAGTTAGCACAGTAGAGTATAGGATTTTAATTAGTCACTAGTTGCTTCGAATTTATCTCAAGAAACTGCTGGTGCAGTTTTACTTAATGAGAATGTCAAATTCAAACTTTTTGATGTTTTTGCAATGTTCAAATTTGTCAAGTGGAATTTGTTGTCTTACCATGATAACTTGCTATGGTCGGTTCTCATGGGAGAGAGACAGCCACTAATTTCCAAACTGTATGTACATATTATACTTTTTCATGAATGATGTTGGTTTTTAGTCAAGTTACAAGTTGTTTTGTTTTTGGATTGCACATTGTTATGCTCCTTTCGATTTTGTTTTAGGCTTCCTCCACCACACTCTACATGCCAGAACAAGAAGATGCTGTTGCTCACGGAGATGCAAGTCTTGCGGTCGATGATTTTCTTACTCGGACATCATGATCATGGCATCTTTGTTGTATACTACCTTGTGTACAACGGAACAGAAGAAATTTATAATCAGTTTTGCTCATCTGAGGGAGCTACGGAGGCTAATAAACCAGTCGACGAAACGTACCCTACTCGTGAAACAGGTAATGAAGATGAAGATGGGTGAGTCATTTTAAGTACAATGTGTTTGCCTGCTTTTAAGTGGCATCCCAAGTGAAACAGCTTGGTTGAATCTTTTTGAGTATAGTTTTCAGATTCCTTTTGTGTAGAGCAAACTCTTATTAAGACCGACGACCAAGTTCAGCTTCCCGTACAGTGTAAGCCATTATGCAAGCTACCTAAGGAGATGAGGACTTTTAATAATGGCATATACTGTGTGTTCGATATAGAACATGATGTCAATGCCATTATATTCTCAATCATGTAAAGGATCAGGCCAATGCATTTTGGTCTCAAGCTAATACAATGATGTTTTGATTCGATTCGTAGGTTACATATTTGTCTCCTTTTTTTTTTTTTTTTTCCTTTTTATGATGATCATGTTATTCTTCATTTGGAAGATTACTCTTTTCTCCAAGAGATTTTGATTATGATGTCTATACCGAGACGTGTGATTAAAAAACAAAAATTCACCAAAATCGTATTTTATTTACCCGTCCAAACGTCCAAAGCAAGCAAAATGTGATGCCATTATTACTTGTGAAGAAGGGCTAATGTTATCCTGTCAATGCAAGGTCGATGATGTGTTAGTATTGCTTTGACTGGAATTCGAGTCATCATACATAGTGATTTTATGGAAAGAGGTCACAGGTTAAAATACTCCTATTCTCATAGTGCATGTAAATGGCTTTTGGCATTTTTAAATATTCAAAACGCCCTCCTACAAAAAAAAAAGAAAAAGAAAAAAAAAGAAACTTTTTCCAATCAAAACCTATCCGAGTGGTAGATCGGACCGGTTATAGTATTTTTGAATGTTTATCCTAGATTTTTTTTTTAAAAAAAATATATGAAGAGCTTCCTAATTTCATGAAACCCACCCAAAGTCTCATACAAATTATTTTATAAAATTCAAAAACTTATGGTAAGATTAATAATTAAGAATTTGTTAGGATTTAAAGTAACCAAAGCTTAGTTACAAGGTTCTTGATAAGGTAACAATGTTTTGGATTGTTTATAGAGAACATAGTAAGCATATTCAAAGGCATTATGATTGGATAAGATCCCATTCGTATTTATTGTCATCCTTCCATGATAAATGGTCACAAACATGACACCTAACTAAAAGTAAGGTCAAGTGAGAAAGAAATTAGAATTTTTATCATTATTTGTATCGAAAATATGTCAAAACCTTCTCAATTTTCATTCCAAACCGATTAAACTTTCATCCAATTTTCATCATTCTATAAAATCTTTAAACCTGTAATGAGGTTGTTAATTAATGTTGGTGAGGATTTAATTAATTAAGGTATGACTATAATGTTTTGGTTTATAAGTCCATTTACGAACACTATAATGGGATATTACCGTACTCATTATTATTATATTTAGTAAACGAACACAAATATTATCAGGTTTCTAACGTACATATAGACCAAAATTTAAAGGTTAGAGGAGAAAAATAAGAATTTATTATCTTTTATTATAAAATTTATTAAGATAAAAAAATCTTAATTTTCATACAAAGGATAAATGATAAATGATGAATATGAAATTTGACCCCAAGATCTTGTGATATACTGTTAAAATCCTTATCAACTAAGCTAACTAATACCTTTAAAATGTATTAGTTGAAGTTTGGTGGTTTGTGTATTAGAAATTCTTACCAAACGTTGAAGGTTTGAAACCTCGATTAATATATATTTTATATATAAAATATTAGTATGGTAGTATACAAAACTCTCTTACTTAGTGTATCAGATCAACATACCAAAATATGATGAAGTGTTCAAAACATCATTCGATATATTTTCTATCTTCAACGTTAATTTATTGATGGTGTACTCAATCTTCTTAGGAGGATTTGAAATCTCAACTTGTTGAATCTCGTATTTTGATGATGAAATCACTTGATATGTGTTTATGATTTAATCTGCATTTTGAGTGATGCAGGTCTACTCGATCAGGATTAGACAGTTGACGCAGGAGGAATTGACGTTGCGCCGGAGGAGATCACGTCAGGATATTGGACGGCAGAACGCTTCGGACGTCGGGCATCAGGCCAAGGAGAGAGGAATTACGCCAAGGATATCGGGGTTGCGGAGGTCAACCGTCGATTGGGCAACAAGTCGCAAGAGAGAACGATGCGCTGAAGAATCGGACGAAGCGCCAACCAATGACGTGTCAAGCAACAGAATGTCAATTCGTGTTGTAATAATTGTCTAGATCGGAGTAGAGTTTTGCTTTGTGTGTGCAGGATTAACTAAGATAACGATGAAGACATAAAGCGAAACAAAGTGCCGGAGTCAAGTACGAAGGATTCGTTGGGAGTTCGAGAGTCCGACGAAAGTCCAAAGGTTCGTCGGGAATGCTGCCGGAACTAGCCGAGAATGAGTAGGGAGCTTGACGAAGGGTTTTTGGAAGCTCGCCGGAAGGTACGTCGAAATTTCGCGGAGCTCATCGAGAAAGATCATAGCTTGCCGAAGAAGCTCGTCGGAACTTGCCAAGATCAAATCGTGAAGTCTAGGAGCTTGCCGGGAGTCCGCAGAATGGTTTCCGAGAGTTTATCGTAAGACCACCGGAAGTTCGCTGGAAGCTCGCCGGAAGAAGTCTTGACTTGCGAACTTTGTAATAGCTTAGGAAATGTCTTTAAATTCATAGTTAGCATGTTAATTAGGATTAGGATTAGGTGTTAATCTTATAACCCAAGTAGGGGCCAATTGGGCCTGAGTTCGGATTGGTTTGGGCCAAGTTTGGAGCCCAAGCAGTGAGTTGAAATAGTCTAGGCGGTGGCACCGCCCAGCACCCGAGATCGGGCGGTGGCACCGCCCAGCACCCGAGATCAGGCGGTGGCACAGCCACCGACAGGCGGTGACACCGCTAGTACTCTATCAATGTCAAACACTGATAGGCGGTGTCACCGCCAGCCTAGGAAACCTAAGAGAATTCAAAATTTGGAGCCCAAATTTGAATCTTCTTGAGGCCTATAAATATGCCTCAATTCTCAGCTGAGAATATAACCTTTGAGGAGTAAGAAATTGAGATAAAGCCTTAGCAAAGTCTTTAGCTAGTTTTGTTTTCAATTGCTTGAGTGTTCATCTCCTTCTTTCTCGTTGAAAACTTGTAAGAGTGTGAACCACTTGTAAAAGGTTGTAAGAGGGGTATTTGTCCTTCCCTTTCAAAGTGATTTGCTAGTGGAAGTTGGGAGCCTCTTCGAAGAAGGCTTCGCAAGTGGATGTAGGTCATTTTGACCGAACCACTTTAAATTGGCATGTTCCTTGAACGTGTGAGTTCTTACTTTCTTGAAAATATTCTTTATACTACTGCAAGCTTTCGGTTTTCATCTACTCAAGTTATTATCGAAACGAAATCTCATCTTATTTACGAATTCATTTTTAAACTTACAAGTTTTAATCCACTACACTAATTCACCCCCCCCTCTTAGTATTGCTCCGATCTTAACAATTGGTATCGGAGCCACGGTTTTCTACTTTGGTTTAACACCCAAATAGAAATGACTCTTTACGGCTTTCAAGAGGGTCACTCTCTCATTCGTCCTCCCTTTTTCAATAGGACGGACTACACTTATTGGAAAACTCGAATGAGAGTTTTCTTACTTTCATTGAATCTCGAGCTTTGGAATATTGTCGAAAATGGATTTCAAAAATCTTCTCTTCGATGAGCGAATGGGATGAATCGGAGAAGAAAGTTTTTACTTTAAATGCAAAGGCTATGAATGCCTTATATTGTGCACTTGACAAAAATGAATTTAATCGCATTTCGATTTGTGATTCGGCTTTTGATATTTGGAGAACTCTTGAGGTCACTCATGAAGGCACTAGCTGAGTGAAAGAGTCCAAAATCAATATTCTTGTGCACTCTTACGAACTTTTTCGGATGAAACCAAGTGAGTCCATCGGAGACATGTACACTCGTTTCACGGATGTCATCAATGGACTCAAACATCTTAGTAAAAGTTTTTCTAACTTTGAACTAGTCACTAAATTCTTAAGATCCATTCCAAAAAATTGGGATCCAAAAGTTACGGCTATTCAAGAGGCCAAGGACCTTAAAACATTCCCTCTTAAAGAACTTATTGGGTCTCTAATGACCTACGAAATGAACAATGTGACAAAAAGGAAACTCGAGAACAACCTTCCAAAGGACAGGAAGGATTTGGGACATAGAACACATGAAGACAACTCGAGCATAAGCTCAAGTGATGGTGAACTTAAACTACAAATGAAATAAAAATTAAAAAGTAAAAAGAATGGAACTACTTGTTTTGAACGCAAGAAGAACAAAAATTACGATGAATTGAGCTCTTCCGAAGACGAGGAGAAAATCAAAAAAGGCGAGGTGGCAAACTATGCCTCAACCACTTTCAACAATGAGGTAATCGAAATCTCCCTAATTTATTTCGAAATTACATAATACTTTCATGAGTTATTTTTAATTTAGTTTAGGATTAATTTTCTTGAAAATTGCATGTGTTATATTAATACAATAAAATGTTAGATATAAATCTAATGCTTATACACCTAGTAAGATTAATCTTATGTATGTGCTTGAGAAGCAAGAATGTGTATTTTGATAATTTCCATATTGATTTTTAATGACGATGCATGGTTTTTGAATGGAAGGCTTGATGATTTTTTTATGAACCTTATCTTTGGTTTTCAAACATGATGTATGATTTTGACATAAGAACAAAATTTGAGCATGCTAATATAAAGTCAATCATATAAATTAAAATTAAAGAAGCTTTAGTTATCTATAAGAATCATTCAAAATTATGTTCAATGAAACCAATGCAATAAAGTTGTAATGAAAATATTGAAATTTTGATATCATGATTTGATGATTTTATATATGAGATTTTAAAGTAATATATAATGATTTTTGTAATTTATTGGTCTTGATGGTTTTATGATGAAATTTATTTTTTTATCATAAACGTTGATGCATGTTTAAAAAGCATATTAACATGAAATCAATCACTTAAAATAAAACACTTAAAAAAAAAGGGGGGGGGGAAATCTATTATCAATGAAATCATGAGTCTACTTATGTTATGAATTTTGTGAACCATAAAAATAATTTTGATAATTTGAATTTGAAATGAGTTTTATCAAAATCATGATCTTGATTTTTTGCAATAATATGAGATTTCCTTTGATGATCTTTTTGATTATTTAAAAGGAGATTTGTCAAAATGATTCATGGAATTTTGGATTCATGACTTGATCCTTTATTTGTTTATGAGATGGTTAAAATCTTTGTACCCTTGAATTTTTTCCTTCTCCTTTCGATTTTTGAATTCATGCATGTTATATATTGAAGATTTGAAACCATGTTTTGATATCATGCATATCCAAGAAATGTTGATTTGACAAATTGAATGATTTAAAAATGAATGATGATTTTTCTCTTGAATGTAACTTGTGATATTCTTTATGAATCATCATCTTGATTTCTCAATATTCGATACATGAAATTTTATTGTGAATCAAGATCTTGTTCTTTGAACTCCCATGTTTCTTCTTATTGTTTACTAAAGTAGAAAATTTTCGAAATGAATCATGATTTTTTAGATTTATAATTTTTATGATTCATAAAGAATTGAGAGATTAAAAAAATATATATATGTTTTTCTTTTTATGAATCTCTTGAAAATGATTTTGATTTGATGATTTGAATTTGAATGGGCTTTATCTTATTTTTTTGAGATTTATAACTTGAGATTTACTCTATAAAAATCAAGATCTTGTATCCTCAATGTTCCTTTTTAGCATCTACTGTCCAAATGAATTATGATTGGTATCAATGCTATATTTCTTCTTATCGTGCACTAAAGGGAAAATTTTCCTAAATGAATCATGATTTTTCGGAACCATAATTCTTTTTATGATTCATAATGAATTGAGAAATTTTATATGCTTGAATTAATATCTTATTCTCTTATAAGATTGAATGAATTTTATCTATATGATGATCTCCTAAGATTTTCCTTGATTATTATGATAAATCTATGTATACCATTTTGAATATCTTGAAAGTAATGTTGAGATTTTGATGAATTTGACGATTTGAATTTGAATGAGTTTGTATTCAAATTATGATCTTGATTTCTTTGATTTACTACTTGAGATTCTTTTTTAATCACAATCTCTTCTTTCTACACCTACAATTTCTGTTATTTATAAAAAGAAGAGATTTGATAAAATGAATCATGTCTTTTGGTATTCAAATGGTCTTATCTTTGATGATATGATTTCTTTATATCTATGATACAAATGCCTTGAAATGATTGAAATATTTTACACTTTTATGCTCTTCCCTACTTCTTTCTTGTTTTCAATGATAAAATGGGGAGAAGTTTTGATCATGTATGGTAGGATATAATTTGATAAAATTGATACCATCATGATATGAAACATTTATGATTTGCAATGATGCATGCAATACTTGTGCTTTCTAATTATGATGTGATGTATTGCATATGATGTAAATCATGATTTAAAATACTATGAGTTGTTGCTAAAATTATATATGTTGATTTAATGCCTTGTGTCATGTATGCTCTAAATGATGAATGTTTGGTATCATGATCAAAATATTAATAAATAGTTAAAAATTTTAGTATCATATATGATATGCTCATAATATTGATTGATTTATTCAATATCATGCATAAATAAAATATAAGGTTTTTGAAAAGATGCATATTTTAATTTGATGTAAAGGGTCTTCCCTTCTTTTTAACAATGACAAAGGGGGAGATAGCTAGCTTGCATAAGACAAAAGAAGCAAAAAAAATTACAAATGTACATATCGCAAAAAGGGGCAAAACTTATTAGTTTGCTCATCTCAAAAGCAAGAAATGCTATCTTGTAATCTCAAGCAAAAGTGCTATCTTGCAAATCTTAAAGGAGCAATATGTGCCAAGTTACATATTTTGAAAAGAGGCAAAATAGTCCATTTTGCATATCTTTTTGCTAACTTTTATGTATAAAAGTTGATAACTTACATACTATAAATTTGCATACCAAATATACAATCTTGCCCATCTTAAGAAGCAAAACATGCTAACTTGCACATCTAGCAAACTTGCGTATTTCAAGAAGCAAGGGATACTTTCTTAAACATCTCAAAACTACTAGTTTGCATGTTCTAAAAATGTTATAAAATTTGCTAGCTTGTATGTCGTAGAAATTGCTATCATACTACCTTGCATATCTATGATGATAGCAAAACTATATGATGATAAAACTAGGAGATTATATTAATTATGCAATGTGTTGAATTTGGATATTTCAAAAACTTACAACTTGCACATTGCAGTAGGAAGCAAGAATCATGAGCTTACACAAGAAAGCTATCTTGCATTTGCTTTAGAAATTTTTTTTGCTAGCTTGCATGTAGCAAAACTTGTATATCATAAAAATTGCTAGCTTGTAATCTAAAGAGAAACAAATAGTTGCTATCTCAAAAAAAGCAAACATGCTAAACTTGCACATCTTTAATTACTCGATTGCATGATGATAAAATTTGATACTATATTTTTTCATGCAATGTATTAAACTTTATATCTCAAACACATAGAAAGTGACACTTCTCCTTTTTGTTGATGAGAAAGGGGGAGAAGTATGATCATATTATGCATGATGACGTGTTACAAATATTCATGATGAATATTTTGCAATGACTTGAATTCGGCTTGAATTCAAGGTTCTATCAATATGACATATTGATAGAGGGAGTTTGTTTAAACTCCGGGAGTTAAGGTTAACTCCGTCATCAAGTAGTTGTCATCATAAAATAGGGGGAGATTGTTGAATCTCATATTTTGATGATGAAACCACTTGATATGTGTTTATGATTTAATCTATATTTTGAGTGATGTAAGTCTACTCGATCAGGATTAGACAGTTGACGTAGGAGGAATTGACGTTGCGCCGGAGGAGATCACGTCAGGATATTGGATGGCAGAACGCTTCGGACGTCGGGCATCGGGCCAAGGAGAGCAGAATTGTGCCAAGGATATCGGGGTTGTGGAGGTCAACCGCCGATTGGGTAACAAGCCGCAAGAGAGGTTGATACGCTGAAGAATCGGATGAAGCGCCAACCAATGACGTGCTGGGCAACAGAATATCAATTCGTGTTGTAATAATTGTCTAGATCGGAGTAGAGTTTGGATTAACTACGATAACGATGAAGACATAAAGCGAAACAAAGTGCCGGAGTCAAGCGCGAAGGATTCATTGGGAGTTCGAGAGTCCGACGAAAGTCTGAAGGTTCGTCAGGAATGTTATCGGAACTAGCTGAGAATGAGTAGGGAGCTTGCCGAAGGGCTTTCGGAAGCTCGCCGGAAGGTACGTCGGAAGTTCACGGAGCTCATCGAGAAAGATCGTAGCTTGCCGAAGAAGCTCGTCGGAACTCGCGAAGATCAAATCATGAAGTCTAGGAGCTTGCTAGGAGTCCGTAGAATGGTTTTCGAGAGTTTATCGGAAGACCATCGGAAGTTCGCCGGAAGAAGTCTGGACTTGCAGACTTTGTAATAGCTTAGGAAATATCTTTAAATTCGTAGTTAGCACGTTAATTAGGGTTAGGATTAGGTATTAATCTTATAACCCAAGTAAGGGCCAATTGGGCCCGAGTTCGGACTGGTTTGGGCCAAGTTTGGAGCCCAACTAGTGAACTGAAATAGTCTATGCGATGACATCGCCAGACTGGGCGGTGGCACCGCCCAGCACTTGAGATTAGGCGGTGACATCGCTAGTACTCTGTTAGTGTCAGACACTGATAGGTGGTGGCACCGCCACTGAGAAGCGATGGCACTACTAGCCTCAGAAACATAAGAGAATTCAAAATTTAGAACCCAAATTTGAATCCTCTTAGGGCCTATAAATACCCTCAATACTCAACTGAGAATACAATATTTGAGGAGTAAGAAATTGAGATAAAGCCTTAGCAAAGTCTTGTTTTTTAATTGCTTGAGTGTTCACCTCTTTCTTTCTCGTTGAAAACTTATAAGAGTGTGAATCACTTGTAAAATGTTGTAAGAGGGGTATTTGTCCTTCCCCTTCAAAGTGATTTGCTAGTGGAAGTTGGGAGCCTCTTCGAAGAAGGCTTCGCAAGTGGATGTAGGTCATTTTGACCGAACCACTTTAAATTGGCGTGTTCCTTGAATGTGTGAGTTCTTACTTTCTTATAATTGTTCTTTACACTACTGCAAGCTTTCAGTTTTCATCTACTCAAGTTACTATCGAAACAAAATCTCCTCGTATTTATGAATTCGTTTTTAAACTTACAAGTTTTAATCCGCTGCACTAATTCAACCCTCCCCACGTAATGTTGCTCCGATCCTAACACAACTAACACATTTTAGTACTAGACTCTTATTCGATGGTTTGTACTAGATCTTATAACTAAATGTTGAGGATTCGAAATCTCATTCGATATATTGTTATATCTTAAATATTAATATGATGATATTATATAAAATCCTCTTATCAAAGTTAAGAGTTCAAAACCTTATCCGATATATTTTATATCTGAAACAGTGGTATACCATATCCTCTTACGAAAGGTTGAGGATACGAAATATCAACTGATAACATTTTTGATTACCAACTTATAATATTATAATTCTATCCAAAAACACTATAATTAGTTCAATAAACTAAAACAGTTTAACACTATTGAGGAATATCGTATTTGGTTTGTTCGGTCCAACATATCGCATTGGTTGATTCTTGGTATATAAAAATATTTTTATAATAGGAGGTGAGTCTTAATATTTCAAAATTATAAAAATTCTCTTTGAAATTTATTCTTTTAGGGGCAAAGGGAGAGTAACCAAAATAGAGTTTGGTATAAAAAACCACTAAAATCTTAGTTTTTCTTTTTTTTTAGATATTGACCAAAGACAAATCCTTCTATCAAACTAACTAAGAAGAACTCCAAAAAAAGTTATGGAGAGTAAAAGCGAAATGCTTGTTTTTGTCTTTTATGTGTGGGCCTCCCAAGCTCCTTGCCAAAAGGTGAAAAGACGTTTCAAAATAGGATGAATGCTCGATTTGTATGAAAGCAATCCTCCCAATAATGTGGTCAACACCACACCCTAGAGAGAATGTCATCTTGTCCATCCATATTTCATGGAATGAACTACATCTACTAAAAACCAACGGCTAAGGATTTTCTACGAAAATATTGATATAATTTATTTCAAACATACTATTTTGATCGGTTGACCTATCGGCTCAATCAATAAACCAGCGATCATATATATATATATATTGTCTCTTTTGTAGAAAAATAGAGAAGATAAAAGACGTCGGAAGGAAGGTGTCTTGACATTCCACCTACGAAACATCGACAGCCATCACCCTTCAACCTTATCCACAACCCACACCAGAATGCGTTTTCATTCGCCTCTCATCTTCTTCTTCCATCCATCCATCTACACGAAATCCTCCTCTGTGGCACCCTTATCCTTGACCCGCCGACACCTCTCTCCACTATTCGTCCTTATTCACCACCAACTCAATAATTGCAAGTGTGTTACTCCCAATCATCACCAACAAAGAAATATTGATGGGACAACCTTTCCCACCTTCATTTGAGACTCTCTCTCTCTCTATCTCTCTCCTGCCAAATAATCCACAATCGTAAGGACTAATCCTGGACCATGTGGGCAACTGCGTTGGCAATCAGTACTGTGATGTATAGGGTGGGCACGAGTCTCCTTCACCGACCGCATGTGCATTCGCAAGTCATCCCCAGAAAACATGTTCAACGGCCACACACATCCAAAAGGCTGGAAACGAGATATCTTTTTCTCGAAGTGTTTTTGTTGTCAGAAGCATTATCCATAGGGCGCGCCTTATTCCAAGGGTGACGAACCTTTTCCATTCCACCTGCTTCCTTTCCTTTGTCCACTACGGTACACAGATAAGAAGATTACTATACTTGCCTTCTCCTTCCTTGGACTATTCCTTGCCGCTTTTCGGAATCTTTCAGAAAAAGAATTGCTTGGGTTCCAATCGACACCTTCTTTATATGTATTGATCATTAGCAAAGGGGCGGGAGTTGTCTTCACGAAGCTAAGAGGAGGAGTCGAAGGTGATCGATCGATGTCAATGGCGATGCCGTGGGAACTCGCCGTGTACATAGTGAACATGGTGTGGGACGCGCTCGACGGGTGGATATCGTCGTGTCTGTCGGTGGCCGATGAGATCGCCGACGTTCTCAGGGCCAACAGCGCCACCGCCTGATGATTCCCGTTGTGAAGAGTGAGAGCTGCGCACCGGTCTCGTCCGGCAGCTCCGAGTGTTTGTATCCCCTTACCATGTTCACGTTCATCCACGAACATGATCGAAGGCATTCATGATGGAGACATCAGGCTTTTTATAGTGCTTGATAACCAAGTGTTTGTTCTTGTAAATCCATTCTTTCGACATTGAGTTTTTGGATTGCTGCATAAGTTTGGTGTAATGATGTATCAATTCCTTGATTCGACAGAATTTTGATCAATACTTTTGCTCTCGTTGATGTGGATACAGTGTTCTTCTTTCTTATCTCTACCATTTTGTTCAAAAAGACTGTATGTATGAGATTATGTTCGATGTTTGGAAGGAATATTAAACGATGATCATCTAGAAATTGATGTTATAATACGTCTTTGGAGTCCCATTCTCATTCTTGGGATCATTGTAATGATAAAGCATTATTCTTATTATTCTTAAATATTAAAGAAATCATTAGGTATGAATATGTGACTCGGATGATGAAATAGATAGTTAGGAATTGTCCCACCAAAATTATTTTATTTAAAAAAAAAGATAAATAGTTAGGAATTGTCCCCTAATAATTATCGGGACGGCCCATCCCGCATACAACTGGAAATTAGCCATTATTTGATGATAGATTAAAAGAAAACTTAATACCTTGATATGCTAAAAGAATATATATTTTGTTCAAAAAACTGTGCATTATTTTTTATATTTGGTAGGAATATAGAAAAAAGAAAAAAGAAAAAAGAAAACTGAAATGAAATTGACGAAGTAAAAAATATGGAAAAAATTTCTCCAAATAGTTTTGGTTTAATTAACCAAAATTTTTCCACCAATGAATTTATCATATTTTTTATTTTTACTTTTTTTAGGAAACATGTCTCTAAGCTTAATACGGGCAACAAAATTGAGCCAATCAAAGGTGCAATGCCCAAATCAAAGCCTCGATCAATCTGATACCCCATAAGTTCTATGATTTATAAGGATATCTTTTTATTCTTGAAAATAAAAATCACAACCAAACCAAATCACCTCAAGTTCTGAACCATTGACCTGATTCAAGTTTTAAATCGATTCGATTACCATTTGACTCGAATTGATCCCAATCCTATATCCATCTCTCTCTCTCTCTCTCTCTCTCTCTCTCTTATCATTGTCTATCTTCCTGTCT
This sequence comes from Musa acuminata AAA Group, assembly GCF_036884655.1. NCBI lineage: Eukaryota > Viridiplantae > Streptophyta > Magnoliopsida > Zingiberales > Musaceae > Musa > Musa acuminata. The sequence goes on from NC_088349.1 coordinate 36,085,487, forward strand.
TCCTCTATCTTACTCATAACCTCACCCATGTCGAGGATAGTCCCCTGATGAGTGACATTAATCTTTCTTTAGTACAACTTAAAATTATGTAGTTTAGGACATTAGCATGGTTGGATGACAACTTAAACTACCAACCCAACCAAGAAATGTGGGGTCCATTCAATTGATTAATTAATGGTAATTTTGAAATTAACCGGTTTAAGAATAAAAACAGTGGGTGTTGATGAAAATTATGAGGGAAACACATTGCAACTCGACGAATTTGATTCGATTAGAGTCAATTTTTGAGATGAATTCTTTGTTTTATGAGAAGGGTAATCGTATTTTGAGTTTAGGATTTTACGATAAATTATTAAAGTCTTTACTAACTACTTGACATCTTTAACCTTATTATTATCCATTTACTATTACTTTGTTAATATTCGTATGTGCTATATGTTTTATTTATTTATTTATTTCTAGTAATAATTGATATTGTGCTAATAATAATACTCCGACAGCTCCTCCACTCCGAGGTAGATGCTCCAAGTGTTTGTATCCCCTCCATGTTCATGTTCAACCACCGACATGATTGAAGGTATTCATGATGGAGAGATATCAGGCTTTTTTTAGTGCTTGATAACCAAGTGTTTGTTATTGTAAATCCATTCTTTCGACGTTGACTTTTTGGATTGTTGAGTAAGTTTGGTCTAATGTATCAATTCTTCGATTCGATAGAATTCATGATAAAAGATAAGAATTCCCTAACTATACGAGGAAATCTCTCTACTTTTATTTTCTTTCTCATCCATCTTATCATTTTGTTCCAAAGGACTATGGTTCATCATAGATCCTTTCATGCATTATGTTTGATATTTGGAAGGAATATTAAAGAACATGGTAGAAGCAAATTTTTTATATTTGATTTAATACATGAATATTTACTTTCCTCGATTTTCATTAGAATGGATTTATAATAATCCTAATTATTTTAATATCTGAATTATATATACTTATAATATAATAAATATATATCAAAATTAATCATTTGATATGTTAGTATGTAAATATACATATTAGTAATAGAAGATAAGATTTTCTCAACTATATAAGAAAAATTCTTGATTCTGTTGAGGAAAATCCATTTTGTATAAGTGTTATTGCTCTTTTAACTTTTACTAACTTCTTATAAAGTTTCTATAATAACTTTCACTTACCATCTCCACCTACTATAATAACTTGGATGTCGACTATCACAATAATGTTCGACTATTGACTCAAGAGTTGAGTTTTTATACATCGTTGAAGAACCCTTGCCAACCACAAAGTATTATACTATGGGAATACGAAGCTTCCCTACAGCACTTGCTAACTATAGAATCCAACCCAAGTGGTTGATGCAGAAAATAAAGATCAATCAGACATCAATATTATTTTTAAGGTCACACTTGTACGCCAAGTTTAGAGTTTCGATCACAATAAGAAAAATGTGGAACTCCAATTGCACAAAGAGATAGTGGATTAATGGAGGTGGGATTTCATAGCTGAGTATGTGAGAACTCGGTTCCAGCAATGGATGAGTGGCTTCCATGACATAGTAAGTAAATGCTCAGTTGGGTTCTACAAAGAGGCCATTCGCTTGCCGACATAGTAAGTGAGCCATAGACTTGCGATTTGCTCATTTGCAGCATTTTGCCTTGCAACACCCAAGAAGTGGACTTGCGATATCAAACAAATGCATTTACAGGCTGAATTATGAGTTAAAACTGGTTTTGAATACTAATTTTATTTTAATTGATAAAATCATCAGTCTTCTTCTTCCTCTCAAAGTCTACCATTAAAAAGAAAAAAAAAATCCACCATCACTTCTACCTTAATTTTATTTTTCAATAATTAATATAATTAATATTTTTTATCAATCGAAACTCAACATTAGAGTGCATGCATATATGGGTTGTGTTTCAGAATATATTTATATTTTTAATATGCAATTGAAAAATAAGATTTGAGTGAATCCGCTTTGAATGTTTGGTAAACAATAGATGAAAATTATATTTTAAATATATATTGATATAATTCTTATTTAGTAAAATTATATTTTTAAATTTTATTAAGTATTTTATGATAGATTTACCCTTATAATATTTTTAATATTTATTCAAAAAATAGATATTTATATTTAAATTAAATAAATATATGCAATCTTATAAAAATTTCATATGGCCAAAATATATAATAAATAAAAATATATTCATATCAATAAATAATAATTTTTGAATATAGATAAATAAAAAATTATCTTATAAAAATATAAATCATGTTGGTTTATCACTAAATCATTTTGATAATTTTAAAATTTTAGATAAAGTCATAAGATATTTTTAAAAATTTTAAAATTATATTAGCATCATGTAAATACTGAAATGGTAATATTATTCTAAGATAGCATTGGCATCTGAGATTTTTTAATGCAATATCTAAGCCAATTATAACTTTAAAAAATTTATCAAATACCAATTCATATTCGAAATGTACATTGGACCTGAATGTACATTTCAAATATGTTCTCATATACACCCATGATATGTTTGCACTCGACAAAATACATCAATATCACTTATAGAGAGAATGTTTTCACATTAAATCGATGACTACAAAATTAATACTATATAAAGTAGTATATCTCATATATTTTTGTTACAAACTTATTAAATGAATACTTAATTCCTAAATACCTTTTTTACTCCCCAAAATAAATAAAAGGTATTTTATTGGGCTCTTGTAGAAACAAATTGAAATGAAATACGGATAATAACTTTTGGCTTGCTATAAAACTAAAGTGGAATACATGATGATATTTAAATTTTTATTTAAGTGAATTTATTTTTTTTCCCCTTAAGTTAAATATGCCATCCAACATATCTTTTATATACCCCTCTATTAGGATTCTAAAGGCATTGAGAGGAGGGAGTGAATCAGTGCTTTCAAAAATATCGATTTAAAAGTTCATTTAATGAAACTTTATCAAAAATATGTTTTAACTTATAATTTGAGTAAAGATAGTGAAGCAAGTAAATCAGTTAGTAATAAGAATGAAAAGTATAAAGGAAAATGTAAACCAGATTTATAGTGGTTTGGTAGTCCCGACCTACATTCACTCTCGATTCCTCTTTCCTCGAGACCACCGGCTTTCACTACCAATTTTTTTTTTTTTCAATGAGTGATGATCAACTACCCTTATTACAATCCTTTCTCATTTTTATAGGCTTAAAATAGAACATTCACACCTCTCTTTTACAACAAGACCTTACTATTCCCTTAGAAAGACTTCTAAACTCAAAGAGAAAGAGACTCAATACTTTAAGAGAGTTTACACACTTACAATCATAAATTTTTTCGTACTCTTACAAGCAAATATGAGGAGGATATTTATAGGCCCCAAATGACTTAAGAAATGAAGTCAAAAATTTAAATTCTCGGGTTTCCGGGGTACTAGCAGTACCATCGTCTACATTGGGCAGTACCACCGCCAACTAATATGAGCATTGGCGATACCATCACCTATCTAAGCAGTACTACCACCTGACATAGTCTGAGAGACTATGTCCTAGCGATACCATCGTCAGTTTGGATGTTACCACCACTGACCCTAGTGGTACCATTATCGGGTTTTTCGAAGAAGTATATTCCGTACTTTTCAGCTCATAGGCGGTTCCACCACCTGGCCTAGAGGTGCCATCGCCTAGTGCTAGTCATAGGTGCCCTGCAAGCCAATTATGTAAGTGACAACACGTGTGACATAACATATAGTATTTTTACTTATTATTATTATGATATTTTCTCACTTTATATTACTTGATACATATGACAAGATCCATTAGGGTTAAGTTGATAAGGGGCTTCTATAAATATGAGGGAATCAATAGGCCATGAGCTAGGTTCTTTTTGGTTGCCACCTCCTATTTCTCCTCTCTCCCTCTCCTCCTCAACCTGTAGCCCCTTTTTGATTGTGTGGTGCACGTAACGAGGAGGATTGTGTAGCGATTTAAGGAGCGTCTTCACAGCCCATACCACGTGGATCACTGCTAGAGAGGAGGACAATTGACCTCTTTTATCCTCTCCCATAGATCTATAAATTTTTAGAGATATACAATCTCTCTAGGTAACACAATCTCCCTTGTACATATAATTTTTTGATTTTATGGATTTTTGCGTACCAATCATTGTACAACAATGAAACCTTATTTTTCTGTGGAAAATTCTGGGATTTTGTTTTATGTTCTTTCGTTGCGCATGTGATGTTGCCCTAGATTTTCCCAACAATTAGGCTATGGTCTATGGTGTGATTGCTCATATGTGTGTGTGTGTGTGATATGACATATTAGGAGACCGAATCAAAATCTCCTCTTTCGATAATATTAAGTCGGTAAATATGAGACAATTTGATTGACTCACGTAGCCTTCCATCGTTATAGGGAGAAATCAATTCTCAACGTATGCTGAGTTGGTTGAGACCCTCGAGGCTCACCTATATTACGATTTGAGATCTTGCTTATGACATAAAGATATCACCAGTGATCTGAGGACATGGTATGCTTAGTCGAGTCCCTCGAGGGCATATCAATGAATCAAACTCATCTTGTAACGATGGTGATGACTTAACCAAACTTCTGTTATGACTGTAATGACACTAAGAGGGGGGGGGGGGGGGGGGGCGTAGGGGGCAGGCGCGGTGAATTAGTGATTTGTAAAATTATGATTTTAAAAATTTTGTTCGATGAAAATTGATATCGAAAGTGTGCTTGACTTAAAAGTAAGTGTAATAAGCAATTAAATCAGAAATCAATAGTAATAAAGAGCATAAAAGAAATGCATACCAAATTTATAGTGGTTCGATCATCACGACCTACGTCCACTCCTGATTCCTCTTACATCGATGCCACCGAAGTTCACTAATGATGTTCTTTCAATGGGCAAAGACTAACTACCATCTTTACAACTCTTGCTCCTTTTCATAGGATTAGGAGAGAACCTTTACGAGTCTCACACCTCTCTTAGAATGAACTCTAATCTTTAAGGAAGAGGAGGGGAACACTCAACACTTTTTAAGAGTTTACAACTTAGAATCATAAGCCTTTTTGTTCACTTTTCTTGCTATCTCAAGCATAAATGAATGGAATATTTATAGGCTCTAAATGACTTCAAAAATTAGAGCTAAAATGTCTCATCCTTGGGTTTTTGGGGTCTTGGAGGTACTATCTCCAATGCTGGACAGTACCATCATCTACAACATTAACCATTAGTGGTACAATCACCCAATTTGGGTGGTACTATCGACTGACAATATGGGAGACCATGTATTGGTGGTACCATCGACCAACACTGGTAATACCATTACCGGGTCTTCGAAAAAATGTACACTTCATACGTTCTAGCTCATAGGCGTTTCCATCGCCTGACATAATTGTAGGTCACTGAATGAGCCTCCTAATAGACCCAAATTAGCCTTAGATCAGGCCTAATAGGCCTCTAATTGAGTTAGCATAGTTACACCCAAAACTAACTCAATTAAGACCTAAATTATGATGATCATGACATAAACGATTATAAGATATAAATCTTATGTTGTCTGGCAAGTCATTGGTTTATCCGAACTCTCGGTGCGTCGTCCGAACCTTCAACATATTTCTCGATCCATCAGCATGTTGACTCCTGTAACATCTGATCTTGGCGCAATATATAATTCTTCTGGCTTAATGTCCAATCTCTAACTCCGACCCAACATCTGATTCTCTTGCTTTAATCATTTTGTCTTTCCATGATCGAAGTTAGTCCTGCATCACTTTTCTCAAATATTGATTGGATCACAAACTCATCAATTGATTCATCATCAAAATCCAGGATTCAATAATCTCTCTCTTTTTTATGATGACAACCAATTGATGATAGAGTTTAACTAAACTCCTCCTGTTTATATGATATATTGAAATAAAGCAAACTCGAATTCAAAAAGAGTGATAACATTTGAATTCAAGTTGAAATAATTTTAATCGTGAGTCATAATGATCATATGCAACACATCATATCAAAATGATCATTACTTACTTTATATGCGTATCATTGCATACATCATCATCATAAATTAAAGTATTACATGCATAATTCCAAATCATCATGTTACATTATAACATGTATGATTCCAAAACATAAAATCATCATCACTTTGAGCATAACTTCAAATCAATATGTATGATTCTAAAGTATTAAAATTTTAAATTATCATTACTTCTCCCCCTTTGTCATCAGAAAGGAAAAAGTACAACTAGCAAGTTGTTGAAATATGCAAGCTAGTAAGTTAGTAAATTTTACATCACTTTAGAACATACAAGCTAGTATATTTTTAAGATGTGAAAATTAGTAAAATTTTTGCTTCTCTTGAGATGTGCAAGATAGCAATTTTTGCTTATTAATATGTATAAGCTAGCACTTTTTGCTTCTTGAGATGGGCAAGCTAGCAATTTTCTTTCTCTCCTTTGTCATTATAAAAAAAAGAAAAGAGAAGGGAAGGATTTAATGGTGTAAAAATTTATATCAATATTTTAATCATCACATGAAAAAAATGAAAGATCAAGTCATGAATACCGAAAGACCATGAGTCATTTTTGACAAATCTCTTCTTTTGTAAATAGAAAAAAGAAAGAATGATAGGAAACAATCTTGATTCAAAAAGAAAACTCAAGTCATGAAAATCGAGAAATCAAGATAATGATCCAAAAAATATATAAGAAGAATTCATGCATTTGGAAGATTTAACATGCCTAATTATTTTTTAATAAAATCTAATTATTCCTCATTCAATGGTTTAATAAAATATCTACTAATTAATATTTTACGTCAATAAAATCTAAAGATATATCATGATTATTAATATGATCTCTAATAAAATGATGTCTAATATCAATGTATTTAGTTCTAGAATATTGAACAAGATTCTTTGTTAAATATATTGCACTAATGTTATCATATTTTATAGGAATATTTTTTAAGTAAAATCCATAGTTTTCTAAAGTATTTTTCCTCCAAATAACTTGTGCACAACATGCACCTACTACTACATATTTAGCCTCGGTTGTAGATAATGCAATAGAATTTTATTTCTTGGAAGATCAGGAAACAAGTGCATGACCTAGGAGTTGACATACTCTAGATATGCTTTTTCTATTTATTCTACATCCAGTAAAATCAGTATCAACATAGGCAATCAATTCAAAATTTTTAGATTTTGGATATCATAATCCTAGATTAGGAGTTCCTTTTAAGTATCTAAAAATCTTTTTAATTACTTTGTAATGAGATTATTTAGGATTAGATTGAAATCTAGCACAAAGTCTAACAATAAATATAATATCAGGTCTAGTGAGATATAGTAAACAACTTATTACACCTCTATAAGTTTTTTTATCAAAACATTCTCTTTCATTGTCCACATCTAATTTTGTAGAGGTACTTATTGGTGTGTTAATAACCTTAGCACTATCCAATGAATAGCTCCTTAGGACGAGCATCTACATACTTTCATTTCTTGAGTAAGGATTCTTTAGAAGTAGATGAATACAAATTACTTGGAAGAAGAGAATTCATTTAAATTCAAAGTATCAAAATTAAAATCATCATCAATATTATTTTTCTCAAATTTAAAAAACTCATTAAAAATAATATTGATAGATTCCTTGATAACCAAGGTTCTTTTATTAAAAACTTAAAAATATTTAGAAATAGATGAATATCCAAGAAAAATGTTGTTATCGGATTTTACATCAAAATTTCCTAAGGTATCATTTTCATTTAAAATAAAATATTTATAACAAAAAACTTTAAAATATAAAATATTGGGTCTTTTATTGTTCTACAATTTATAAGAAGTTTTAGAAAGTAATAGTCTTACGAGAACCCTGTTTAGGATATGTTCATTAACACGTCGGCTTCGACCCAAAAAGATTTGGGTAGGCTATGCTCATTAAGCATGGTTATTGTCATATCTTGTAAACTATTAATTTTTCTCTCAACAACTCCATTTTGTTGTGGATTTCTTGAAGTAGAGAAATTATGGTCATACCTATTTAACTCATAAAAATCTTAAAAATCATGAATTTTAAATTCACCACCATGATCACTACAGATAGAAGAAATCATAAAATCTTTTTTATTTTAAACTTATTTATAAAATTTTAAAAAATATTTAAAGCAATAATTTTTATGTGCTAAGAAGTATATCCAAGTATATCTATTATAATCATCAACAATCACAAAAGCATATTTACTACCTCTTAGACTTGTGATATTAATTGGTCCAAATAAATCCATATGAATTGATTGTAGTGGTCTAGAGGTATTTACTTGATTTTTAGACTTAAAGCTACTCTTTATTTGTTTACCTAGTTAGCATGCATCATAAACTTTATCTCTGACAAATTTAATTCTAGGCATACCTCTTACAAGTTCATTAGTTGTAACTTATGAAATTAGTTTCATACTTACGTGACCTAATCTCCTATGTCAAAGCCATGCAGTTTAAAATCATCAAAATCAATAATATACATATTATTAGTTCTTAAGGCAATCATAAATCTAATATTTTTCAATTAAGAGGTTTGATTTGTTACATATATTTCTTTTGTCAATAATTTTTCCTTTGTTGTTGTCTCTGAAGGTGACATATCCTTCGTCTTAGCTAGTAAGCTTAGAGAAATGTGTTGGACCTCCAATTATGTGCCTTGAGTATCCACTGTCAAGATACTATCTTTTGCTCCTAGCTTTTGATTATAGACTTTTTTTTTAAAAAAGGAGGGTTTGCTTTATGTACCCATTTAACTTTGGGTCACTTATGAAAAGATCTACCTATCTTGACTAGTGGTATTAAGTTATTTATGATTCCTTTTGGAGCTCAAACTAATTTGTGTGAGCTATATTTTTTAAATGAATATTTATAGGCATAATAACTACATCTACCATAAAAATTATATTTAATTTTAGAGGTAATATGTAATGTGGGTCCTTTAACAAATATAGTCGACTTTTGTTGAGTGTTATTACTCATAAAGCTGATTTTTTCTTTTCTATGTGTATGACCTTTGTTAACAAAGATCATGTTTAATGATTTGTTTCTAATTTTAAATTTTTATAAAATTTGTTGTAATACCACATTTTTCTTTTGACTAAGACTAACTCTTCGTATTTATTATAAAAGGTTAACATGCAATTATCATACTCATTTTTAAAATTTTCAAGTTTACTAGAGAGAGAACCATGATCCTTTTTTAGCAATTTATATTTCTTACTAACTAATTTAAAATCATTAAATAAATCATAAAAATATTAAATAATTCATCATAAGATAAATAAGTTTTGGTTGAGTCACATACCTCATTGTTTAGAGCCATTAAGGCATAGTTTGTCACTTATCTTTATTGGTTTGCTCCTCATCTCCTGATACACTTATTCGTCCCAAGTCACCCTAAGTATTTTTTTCTTCTTTTATGTTCACATCTTCTACTTCAATTGTAGATATTCACTTTTGAAGTACCCTAGCTTCTTGCATTCATAGCAGATGATTGTGTCATTTTTTAGTTTATTTTTGTTCTTAGTATCTTGTTTTATAAGATTTGTTTTATTTTTATAAATTTTTAAAATTTCCTTATTAGGAGTGCCAAGTCATCATTATCAATTGAGCTTTCGCTCGCTCGAGTGGTCTTCTTTGGTTCTAAGTGTCATATCTTTCTTGTTTTTTGAAAGTTTGTTCTTATATTCATCACGTGCCTTGCAAGTTATTTCATAGGTCATTAATAATCCTATGAGTTCTTCAAGAGGAAAATAGTTTAAGTCTTTTGCTTTTTGAATAGTAGTTACTTTTGGATCCCAATTTTTTGGAAGAGATCATAAAATCTTATTAACAAGTTCAAGATTAGTAAAACTTCTACTAAGAACTTTCAAACCATTGATAATATCCATAAAACGAGTGTATATATTATTAAGAATGAGTCGACACTAAGAGGGGGGGTGGAGTGAATTAGTGTAGCGGATAAAAATCATCGATTTCGGAAAATATTCGTTCATTGAAAACCGATCGAAAATATGTTAACTTAAAAACACTTTCGTAAGTGTGTAATGAGGAAGTAGAGCAGTGAGCAAGTAAAATGATTTGCAGCAAAAGTAAACAACAAAATAAAAGGTAGCAAACCGATTTTATAGTGGTTCGATCGTCGTAACCTACATCCACTCTCGATTCCTCTTCACTCGAGGCCACCGAATTATACTACTGGTCTTTCTTCAATGGGCAATAGCTAACTACCCTTTTACACCTTGATTCTCCTTTTGATAGGTTCAGGAGAGAACCTTTATACCCCTTTTTTATGAAACTTCCCTTACACTTTCCCTTAGAATGGTCTCTAAACTTTAGGAGGAGGGACTCTACACTTTACAAGGGTTTTCAACTCTAGAAATATAGAGTTTTTGTTCACTTATTTTCCTACTCCATGTAGAAATAGTTGGGGTATTTATAGACCCCAAATGGCTTCAAAACTCAGAGCCAAAATTTAAATCCCCAAAATTTTGGGGTGCGGGTGGTACCACTACCTACAACCTGACACTAGGCAGTACCATCGCCTAGAAGACTATGTCTAGTCGGTACCATCGCTTGATGGTCTCTCGGAGATTGTGTCTGGGCGGTACCATCGCCCAGACCGACGATACCACTACCTGACATAGTCTCAGAGATTGTGCCATGATGGTTCCACCTGTTGGGTCATTATTTGGGCCTTTCACTTAGCCCAACATAGCCCAAACTTGGGCCCAATTGGCCCCTAATTGAAATGGTCTAATTACATTCTAAATCGACTTAATTATACTATAAACTAACTCGATCTAGACATAATCAATTACAAGTGAATCCTATGTTGTCTGACATGTCATTGTTTCTTCCGACACTTTGTCCGATCCTTCGGTGCATCGTCATCTCCTTCAACGTATTACCCAATCAGCATATTGTTTTATTGCAAATTTGATCTCCTTGGCACAATGTTCTATCTTCTTGGTCCGATGCCTGAATTCACGGACCGAAGCCTTCTGCCTGACAAGTCGACCGATCCTCCGGCTCAACGTCTAATCTTCTGACATGTTTGCTCCAACCCAACGTTTGATTCCTCTTGCTTTAATCGATTTATCTTTTCTGATTGAAGCTATTCCTGCATCACTTAAACACATATCAGATAAACATTATCAATTGGTTTCATCATCAAAATCCGAGATTCAATAATCTCCCCCTTTTTTTATGATGAAAACCAATTGATGACGAAGTTTAAATAAACTCTCAAAGTTTAAAGAAACTCCCCCTATCAATATGACATATATGAGATGAACCTTGAATTCAAAATTAATTTAAGTCAAGGCAATTTTAATCATTAATCCAAGCAACATGTCATCATAAAATCATGCATAATCAAAATTGTAATACATCATTCCATGTATGATCATTATCATAACTTCTCTCAATTTGTCATCAACAAAAAGGAAAAGTGGATATAGCAAGTTTTTGATTTGTAATTTCAAATTATTGCATTATAAACATAATCATTATGCAAGCTAGTAATTTTCTTTCTTCTCTTTTGATGAGTACAATTTTTTGCTTCTTTGGCAAAGCGCAAGCTAGCAAAATTTTACATCATTTTACAATATGCAAGCTAGCAATAATGTTGAGTTTTACAAGTTTATAAATTTTGCTAGATGTGCAAGTTAGCATGTTTTGCTTTTTAAGATAGGCAAGATAACACTTTTGCTTCTCTTGAGATGGCAAGCTAGCAATTCTTGATGATGTTCAAGATAGCAATTTCTTTGGTTCCCTTTGAAATATGCAAGTAAGCAATTTTTCTCCCCCTTTGTCATTGTCAAAAGGAAGGGAAGGATACAATAATGCAAAATATTTCAATCATTACAAGGCATACAAGCCATAAATATAAAGAAATCATGTCATGAACGATTAAGTCATGAATACTAAAGGACATGATTTATTTTGATAAATCTTCCTTTTAGTAAATAACAAAAAAAAACATGGGAGTTCAAAAACTAGATCTTGATTCATAGAAAAATCTCATGTATCAAATATTCAGAAATCAAGATGAAAATAAATCTTAACTCATAAAGTTTTCTTGTATGAAATGGGAAGTCATCATCAATATCATGTTGGGCATGATACTAAATAAATAAATTTTCAAATCAATATTACTTGGGTATGCATGATGCCAAAACATGGTTTCAAGTTTTCAATATATAACATGCATAATTTTAAACCATTACATTTCATCCTTGCTTCATGCATGATACAAAAAATAAATCAATCATCACTATGGGCATATCATACATGATATTAACAAATTAAAATTTTTAAGCATTTGTCACTTTATGCATTAAATTAATATTTTGATATACCAAATATTCATCATTTATTTTCTCCCCCCTTATTATAGGCAAAAAGAGAGAAATAGCACAAAAGTATAAATATTCAAGTCAGCACATAGAAGATATCAAGAAAAATTTGGTGATGAGATTTACTTCATGGATACAAGGAATTATACAAAGAAAAATCATATCATGAAAGATAGATCATGTGAATACCAAAAGACATGATTTATTTTGATAAATCTCAAGGAAATATTATGAGATCAAATAAAAAAGGTCTTCAAAAGAAATTTTAAGTCATGAATTCCGAAAAAGATATTCTCTTTAGTAAACAACAAAAGAATTGTAGGAGAACAAATAATAAATGATCTCAATTCATGCATAAGAATTCTCAAGATTCATATAGAAAATCTCCTCTTAAGAAAATACCAAAAGGAATTATAAGAGGACAATTAATGAAAAATCTTGATTCATAATAAATCTCAATTAAGCGAAAGAATCAAGATTCTTTTGAATGAATCTCTTCTTTAGCGAAAGAAAAAAAATCTTGATTCATAGAAAACTTTCAAGTTGTAATCAAAAGAATGATTTAGATAATTTTTTTCTTTAGCAAATAGCAAAAGGAGACATAAGAGATCAAATGAGAGATCTTGATTTATATAAGAAAAATCCTAAGTTTTAATTTCGAGAAATCAAGATCATGATAAAGACAAAATTCATTCAAATTCATAATCATCAAAAGCACTTTCATAATCCAAGAGATTCATAAAATTGATGCAAATAGATTCATCAATATCCCTTTTTGAAAACTCTATAAGGTAGGGATTGAGAAATTTTAAAGAAAAATGCTTTCCTCTTTTTTGTTTCAACTTATGTGATTGATGCTCTTTTCTTTTATGCCAAATCCATTCATCATTGATTAAAACTGAAACACAAATTTTATCATCAAAATCATCATGACCAATCACATATAAGGCTTCTTTTAAACAAGCGATTTGATTTATTATTTTGATTCCACTAATAATACATTTTCCTTTTTATGTGTTTAATTTTATGTGATTGATTTCATATAAATATACTCAAGTTTTTCATATAAAAACCATTCATCTTGTTTAAAACCAAAAAAATAGCTTTCATTGCGACAAAGATCAATAAGCCATAAATCACAAAAATCATCATGTATAGCTTTAAAATCTCATACATAGTATAAAATCATCATCAAGCATGGTATCAAAACTTTAATATTTTCATTACATCTTACATCATTATGTCATTAAAACATCAAGCATGATTTCATTGAGAATTTTCATCAAAGTCAGAAATCTATACAGAAATCATCAAAATACATATTATTGCTTCTTAAGAACATTCAGAAGATTAATCTTATTTGGTGTATAAGAATTAAACTTATATCTTGTTGAATCTCGGATTTTGATGATGAAGTCAATTGTAAATTGTTTGATCTAATCTATATGTTGAGAAAAGTGTGTAGGATTGACTACGATAGCAGTAAGACATAAAGCAGGTGTTTTGTTGGAGTCAAGATCGAGATCTCATTGGGAGTTCAAGAATTCGACGGAAGTCCAGACGTTCATCGAAAGTTCTGTTGGAACCAATCGAGAAGTATAGGAGCTTGCCAAAGAAGCTCATCGGAACTCACCAAGAAGATTGTCATAAAGTCCAGGAGCTTGCCGGGAGTCCGTCGGAACATTACCGAGAGTTCGTCGGATGTTCGCCAGAAGCTCGCTAGAAGAGCAATTGACGCACCAGAACAAGAAGCACTATAAATTATATCTTAATTATCATAGTTAAAGTATAAATTAACTTAGGATTGAGAGGTGATCCCACTAACTTAATTAGGGGCCAACTGGGCCCTTAACAAGGCTGAATTGGGTCGAATTGAGCACCCAATTCAGCCCCTAAAAATATGGCCGACGGTGGCACTGCTTGGAAGGCAGTGCCCTTGGATTTTTGGGCGATGATACCGCCCCTGTTTGATGGTAGTACTGCTCAGAGTCAAATCAGCGGTGGTAGTACCGCCCAGTAACAGCGGTGGTACCGCTAGTACCCCGGATTCCGAGGATGTGACACTTTTTTACTCCAATTTTGAAGTCATTTTCTGCATAAAAGGGCATGAAAGTAATGGCTTAATCTTGAATTCTTAAGTCATAAAAGTGTTGTCTGATTAATTGATTGATTGATTACCGAAAAGAAAAGGGTACATCACTATTTATAGAGTTCCTCCTAGGGTCCACTAGGACTTGGACTCTTAATAATAAATAAATATTAAATAAACTTCTACCTGACTTTAACTAAATTAAATAGATTTAATAAATAACTAAACTAAATAGAGTTAATAAATATTATTCAAAAGCTCAAAAAAAGGGTCCTAACACACCGCCCAAGGTGGGCGATAGAACTGCCTGAGGCTTAGCCTCCCAAGTGGTTTGGGCGGTGGTATCGTCGGTAGTTATTACTAACAGGTAGTGGTATAGCTAGAGTCCAGTCTTCGAGACTTTGTCAAGTGGTAGTACCTACAGATTGGGCAGTGGTGCTATCCAGTGTTAGTGTTGTAAGCGGTGGTACCACCCAGCATAGGCGATGGTACCGTCAATGCTGTGGAAACTCGGGATGAGACACTTTTGGCTCTAATTTTGAAGTCATTAGGGGCTATAAATACCCCACCCTTTTCTGCATAAAAGGGCTTTCAATGTGTAAAAAAATCTTTAAGTGTTGGGGTGTAAAAGTATCGTAAAAGTGCAAATAGTCCTCCTCTCTCTCTTTAGTTTTGCAATTATCCAAGAAGAGGTGTGAGGCTTGTAAGTATTGTCTCCTAAACCCATGAAATGGAGAAAGTGCTGTAAAGAGGTTGTTGCTCTTTGGCTATTGAAAGAAGACCATTAGTAGATACTAGTGACCTCAATGGAGGAGGAATCAGAAGTGGATGTAGGTCACAATGATTGAACCACTATAAATTCTAGTGTGTTCTTTCCTTATTGCTTATGTTCTTTACTTGTGCTGCATTCTATTTTATTTCATTATAAATTGTTCAATCCTCTCTTTTCTACTCACTTACAAACTTATTAGAGCCAAACGTCTTTTCAAAATGGTTCTCATCGAACTATTGTTTTTTCATCGTACGAAGTTTTTGAAAGCGATTATTTTTATCCATTGCACTAATTCACACCCCCCCTCTCTCTCCCCCCCCCACCCCCCCCCCCCCTTAGTGTTATTCTTGATCCTAACAGCTACCACTCAAGATGACCGGTTGTATTAGATTTGGAATCTCCAGACCTATAAGTCTGGTATCAAAGAGTGGATTACTCATACAAGACATCCTTGGTGTCTAAGGACCAGGTACATTATTGGGATGACAGAATTATTGTCTGATAATAAGGCATCATCTACCATCCAATATTCCATAAGCAGATCAATCAGTGAACTCATTCTCCAATGGGCACTTGCACTGTATCCCTAGTGTCCCCACATGAGCAGCTATGAGACTAGTTGCATCCATCATATGGACATGTATATAGCACACCTGTTTGTCTAGTTATTTCGATGTCCCTCTCAAGTAACTTATGACCAAGATTATTTAGGATTTGTATTTAAAGGTGAATTGGTCTCATTATCATGATCTCATCATGATCTGATTCCCATTGCACAGATCCATGGACATCACAATATATTTATGCAATAAGCAATATAAAATGATAAAATATCAAATAATAATAATAAGCAAAGAGACTACGTGTCAAATCACACGTGTTATCACTCACGTGATTAACTTGTAAAGCGTCTATGACTAGTAATGAGTAGGTATCATGCGGATCTAGGCTTGGAGCACTGAAGAGTAGTAAAGTATATCCTTAAGTACTTAAGAATGACTAAGGATCTTTTACTAGTATATGGAGGTAGTAACCTCAGGGTTGAGGGCTACACGAACTCAAATTTCCAATTTGATATCGATGATAGCAAGTCTAATTTAATGTATGTGTTCACCATGAATGGAGGAGCAGTATGCTAGAAGAGTTCGAAGTAAGATACTATTGCTAACTCAACTATAGAAGCAGAGTACATTGTTATGATAGATGCAACAAATGAGGGAGTCTAGATGAAGAAGTTCATCATAGTTCTGAGAGTCGTGCTAGGTAATGAAGAGTCGATTCCCTTATATTGCAATAACAATGAGGAAATTGCTCAAGCGAAGGAACCCAGATCTCATTATAAGTGTAAGCATATTTTAAGAAAGTTTCACCTGATTAAAGAGATCGTGGCTCGAGGAGATATAGTAGTGGAAAGAGTTCCATCCGAAGATAATATCGTTGATCCATTGACAAAGCTGTTATCTCAGATTGTCTTTGAGCATCACAAGGGTCTAATAAGGATTAGACATGTAGGTGATTAGCTTTAAGTCAAATGGGAGATTGGTAGTCATAGGTGCCATACAAACCAATCACGTGAGTGTTGACACATGTGACATAATATGCACTCTTTTTGCTTATTATTTATTTAATATTTTTCTTACTTTATATTGTCTATTGCATGTATTATGATGTTCTTGGATCTATGCAATGGGAATTGG